>NW_024519206.1:28842667-29029464 GCF_017590135.1 Pyrgilauda ruficollis | reverse complement strand
TTCCCCCCCCCCCCCCCCCCCGAGGTCCATGCCACATGCTTCTAGCCATAAAAGAGAGGGAAATTGTTCCCAATCACCCAACAAAGTAAGGTACAAACATGTTTTTAGATATTTTAATTATGATTCTGTAAGTTGATATGTCAGCTAAAAATTATTAGAAGCAAGTTCCACTGAACTGCCCAACATATTATGCCAAGCAATAATTTAAACTCTACATCTTGAAGCTGAGCCACAATTTTTAATCACTGAGATCCATATGATGCATTTGAAGACATATAAAAAGAAGGGTTTTTTTTCCTTCAGGGCTGTGTTCCTTAGATAACTTGCTTAGGATGCAAAGCATATAGTTTCATCTATTTAAAGCAGCTTAATTGGGAGAATCTAAGGACAAAACAAGAGCTCTAGGTATGGCCTTTCCTTTTGAAAGAGATAGTTCCTTTGCATCTTCCATCTTTTTATTAAATTAGTATTTGCTTTGTGTTATGGTTGTAAAAAAGTAAGTTAAAATTATTTTTGGCATTGATACTTTTCAGCTGCAAAACTTCAAGTGGGATATCTTTGAAAATCATGTTTTCTGTGAACTCAAATTATTTGATCTGCAAATGTCACCAGGAGGCTCTTATAAACTGAGTAATTGCTTTTTTTGGTAATCCAGTCTTTGTAGTACTTCTGCTTATGGGCATGTTGCTTAAATTTGCCCCTTTTATATATCCCCCAAATAGTACCTGAGCTTGCATAGAAGGAGAAATTGTAAAAAATTAAATTTATTTTTGAAGTTTAAAAAAATTGTTTATTTATTTCAGCATGCATGAAAACAGGAAAAAAAACCAAAACAGTTTATCTTATCTTTAACTGCTTCTGAATAATAGAATGAACTTTTGCATGATTACTTCAATAGCAGAGGGTAATGCTTCCTCAATACACAGGTTTATATATAAAACCAGTAACATAATTTTTTTTTGCAAGTAAAATATAAAAGCCATGTAGGATACACTCAAGTTAGTTTATCTGGGGTGATCTGCTCAGAAATTAAATTAAAAAAAGAAAGAAAAGCCTAGCAACCCTCTCTATTTTGGAAGCAGTTTTTGTCTCACTGCCCCATTTTCTACCTCATCCATATACTCTTTTATCCATTTTAGGTGGGAATAAAGATGTAAAGATGTTTTCCAAAGATACCTGTGAAATTCAGTTTATATCTTGTTTTCCAAGTGTCTCAAGCATTTGGGAATTTTGATGCTGTTGAGCACCAGCTTCTAGACAGCAGATTCCTTTAGAAAATGACTTGTGGTCTTCAGCCATATTTGCCATTAAGAATCATGTTAAAAATTACAACACTAATTCGAAACCATTTGGTATGAGGCTTTATGATCCAGAGCTCTTGCTTCAGGACTAGAGAGCCTAGTTCAGGCTCTCTAGCTGTATAAACCTCAGCACTACACTGATATGTTTCTAGAGTTTCTAGTTCTGGGATTAATTTATTTATGGCCAGTGCTGGTATCTGGGCGGTGGTGCAGTAAAGAAAAGCTCATGCATCAACACAAGGTACCCCTGGATCAGTCTCATTCACTCTTTTCTCATAGTCTCAGAAAGATACTTGTGTAAGATATTTGTGTAAGAGCTGGGCATTGACAAGCCCGTGTCCAGTTACCTGTACACCTCCACACTCATCCGATGTGCATGCAGAAACAGATACTGTCTTTTGTAGTTGAAGATAAAAGGCTATCTCAGCCTCCATGCCAATACATCAAGGCCTGGAATTTTATACAAGCAGGATCTTGCTAAAAAATCTGTTTGTCCTTTTCAAATGGACACTCTAGGCTTTGTAAGGCTGTAATTGACAAAAGAAAAAAGGGACCTGGCTCTTTGTTAGAGGAAAATAGGTTGAAAAAGGTACAAGCTGCTTAATTTACAAAAGCTTTTAGTTATCTGTAACTGAAATTGGCAGTATCAACCTTGGCAGCTGTCAGAAATAAGGAAGGTGAATAAATGTTATAGAAGTGTATCATAAGTATGGAGCTGGAAGATCTAATATCTTCATCCAAAAATACAACAATACAAACTTAGCAAACAGTTCAGAAAACCTCTGGCATCATTGATGTTCCTGGATGATGTTTAACATACTCAAGAGAAAATAACCCATATTTTCTGTGGGAAGAAGAATATACAATAAAGAATGCTGCTTTCTTCCTTAAATTAAAAGTGAACAGCAAAAGGAAATAGATGAATTATGATGGGAATCTATTTAAAAGAAATTTTGAAATGAAATGCAAATAATGTTGAGAGAAAACAAAACCTCTGCTGTTATAATAATTCAGTATTATTTAGATTCTAGCCAAAGTATTTTTTAACTGTTGTGCTGCTAACTAGTCAACCTTGCAGGCATGTTTAATGTCCTATCAAGTGAGTCTTCTCAGTTCCATAGGAATTTGACAGTAATTACAAGTATTCTCTCTCCTTGAAAAACCTTCATGGTACAGGTGATTCATCATCTGAAGCCCAATAATAAAAAAAAAAACAAAGTGTCTGGAAAAAAATATTCTGCTGTCATTGTTTGTGTATTTTATGTTATCATTTTCTGGTTGAATTTTGGCTTTCATGTTTTATAAAATAGGTCCAATGTTAGGATTCCTGCTTTCCTCTGTCTTCATTTTCACAGTTTGAATAATAGAGTAGGTGTGCTGCAGTTACCAGTCATTCATTTTGGATATTCCTGCAAGTATGAACTTAATAAAAGTATAATCAGAAATCAGGCTCTAAGTCATTTAGAGTGAGGGAAGAATTTCAGTCCAATTTCTGGTCTATTTTTTATAGTAATGGGATTTTCTAGCAAAGATAAGTATTTTTCATTTCTACAAGTGAGAAATTGTTATGCACTACTTCATACAATGGCAATAGTAGGTACATTTTGTCATTGTTGTTTTAAACATAGTTCTCAAAAGTTACAATAGGTTTGTAAATGAAATACAGAGCTTGAAGGTCTGTTCATCTTCCAGATCCTTACTTCTACACAAAACAACAACAACAAAATCCTGTTAACTGCAATAGAGGTTATCTACAATTAAAATAATAAGGATAATTTTTATAGTAACTGTAGTTTTGGGACTTATTTGTTTGGTTTGTCAAGGTATGATACATTCTTTAAAAGAGACTTGTGAAAAAGTGTTTGATATAGGAAAGGTTCCAAACAAATTTAATTTTTTTTTTTTTTTGTTAACTGCTCATAAACATCCCAGTCAAAGCCTTTAATAAAAACCAATTTTTTAATAAAAGTAGAATTGCATGGACACTTTTTGAGGAAAATGAACTTGGGATACATGAAGAGAGGTACAGGTAACCAATACTTGCTTTGATTTTGCTGCTAACTCAGCTGATTTTAAGGGTGAAGAATTAAGCACATGTTGATGGTGGTACTTGCAGTGGGAATTAGAAAACAGAGCTAGGAAATAGTTATTTTATGATAACATCTTTAGTGCAGTTTGCAAATGTCTGTGACCAGGGGATGTCTCTTGTCCTCCCTCCATATGGAGGAAAAAATGAAAAAAAGCTCTTGCAGGAACCTGTACAATTGCTTGCCCTAGAGCAGAAAAGAGTTTATTTGATTGAGCAAGCAACAACTCCAAGTACACCATCTCTAACTCCTGTGAACTTTTGGAATATATGTGGCAGATCATTTTTATGTGTCCCCTGAACATATAAAAATATGCAAATAAAAATATTCCCCTGGGATATTGCTTGATTTTCCCTGAGATTCTCTATTAGTTTTACAGGTTAAGGAGAAATAAGAAAGAATATAGCAACACAGAGTGTTTGGGGACTAAATCTGTGTCTTGGTGCTATGTTGCGATGAACTCTCTGTGTGTAGAGACACGAGGCTTGACTCCATTTCAGAAGGCTGATTTATTATGTTAAATATATTAAAATGCTACATTAAAACTATACTAAAAGAACAGAGAGATCAGAAGGCTACAACAAGAATAGAACAGAATAACAAAATCCTGTGACTGCTCACAGCCTTGGCACAGGTGGCTGTGATTGGTCATCAATGGAAAACAATCCACATGGACCAATCACAGATGCACCTGTTGCATTCCACAGCAGCAGATAGTAATTGTTTACATTTCTCTCCTGAGGCTCCTCAGCTTCTCAGGAGAGGAAAAATCCCAGCAAAGGATTTTTCATAATATCATGGCTACAGTGCTATCTTTTGTATCAGAAAAACTTCTACTGACCTTCATGTAAACTTAGCCTATAGAATCTTGAGAGAAAATATTTCTTACATAACAATACCTTGCAAAATGACAGGAATTCACTTTGCAAGCTCAGCTGTTACAGTTGGGTATCAGCCTTCTTTCCATCTTCTGTGCTTTTCTGCTGACAAGGTTACTGCTTTCCTCACAGTACTGCTCTTAGATAAGGTACAGCAACTGCAGCTCTGAAATCACAAGTGGTGAGTTTATACAAAGGTAAAAATCCAAAGGGAGAGAGAGAAGAAAAGACCAAAGCACTGGAGGCATTTCTTTGTATCTGAGTTCCCCCTCCAGTACTGCTGATTTTTCTCTCTCAACTTCTAAAGAGAGTAAGTAGCACAAGTCAGAAGCTTAACTGCTTTATGTTTGTTCACTAGTCTGTAAAGTAGAGAATATTGTGTGTGTAATACTGCTTTCAGGCTCAATATGTTAATGTCTAAAAAGCTTTTAAGAATGTAAAACACTATGTAAATGTGAACTATTAGCATATCTTTCTACTTTAACAGGAGGGCAAGATTCTGAAAGAGTTCACATGACACTCTTGAAAGAGCTCAGCGCAGGCCAATGTGTCTGTGAGAGCAGTATCCTGAGAGAATCTCTGAAGCAGCAAAAGCCCTACACTCCAAGAGACTTCAACACTCTTGAAATTGTCTTGTGAGGCAGGCTAGTAATATTGCTTCTTTTTCCTCCCTTATTCATTTTGGGGATGGTTTTTATAAGAAACTTGACATATAGACCTGGGGAAGCGCCTCACAGAGTAGTGTTTAAATTGCAAAATTATCCACGGTAAAAACAAAACAACCCAAACCACACAACTTTCTTCGTCTCACCCTGCCTGTCCCTATACAAATTCAAGCTATGTCTTAGTTTAAAGCTCTTGTTTGCTGGAGGAAGGGAGCAGGAAATCTCAGCTATCTTGTTCACCTTAAGACATAATAATATCATAAAAATAGGTGTGCAAGCAAGAGGTCAGAATAATTGCTCTTGTGTTTGATCTAGGACATAGTGACAAAATCTTTCTGAGAGGTGGGCAGAGACAACAGGATGCAGAAGACATGGCACATTTTCACTGCTTCCATTCAGAAGCACCTTATCTTCTAGAGAGAGCAGTTAGGTATTAAACATTATTATGATATGGCTTGTGAAGGTGGAGAGATGCTGTCCTAAGTGGTTTTGTATTTCCTTTTGATAACATAATATAACAGATATCCTTCAGTTTATTAAAGAGTTTAAATTCTGCCATATCTGTTTGCTTGTTTGTATCTCTCATATTTCCTTTAAGTAAACTGAAAAAAAAACAGCTTTGGTACCTGAGGGAAATATTGTTTGTAGTTTTTCCCCCTCTTAAAGAGTGAAAACCTTTTGTTCTTGGCAGTTTCTGTGCAGTCATAAAAAGTGCTGAGTCAGAAAAAGGACACGGGAAGGCCATTTAGTGCAATTGAAAATTTCATGGCTTTCTGCACACCAACAGTACTGTTTATCAAGGTTCTTTTAAATATTTCATGCTGTAGAAAAGACCAAAGACCATTATGTGCTATATTTGATCAAAATGTGGTTTATGTTTCTATTTTTTCAGAATAGCAGTTGGACCTGAAAAGGTGTGCACTGTCATGGACATTACATTTCCCATTTTTGTAAATAGTCACACACTTCAGGAAGCATCAAATAGCTGATGTGCTTTGCTTGTGATAGCACTCAATGAACCTTCTTCATATGTGCTGCATTTTAATAATACAACACTCTAATTAAATGAAAGGCTTTAAAATGCCACATGAGAAGCCCTAATATTTATGTATGCTCAGCTACTCTTCTGCAGAGAGCATATGGAGGAGAAAGTCCCATCCAGAGTCAAATGATTTTGTGTTCTTTTTTAACAATTCCTTCCTCCTTCCAAATGTAACAGCAGAACCATATTTATGTAGTGCTACTCACTTCTGGTCACTGATCATATAAACCTAGCATTTTTCATTGATGACATAAGTCTCTAATGACATTCCTGCCATTCTAGGGAAGGGTTAAGGTTAAGATGCTCCTAATAGTTCCCCCCAGCCCTTTGATACTTGAAAACATGATAAATTAAAATGCCTAATTCTTGCTGTACTAATTCCATTTAAAAAGTAGCAGTTCCTTTGGAGTTATTGAATAAGAAAAGTAGAATATAACACAAGGACTCTGGTTTGTTGTTGTTGGTTTTTTTTGGTTTTGTTTTTTTTTTTTTTTTTTCCCAACACTGTTAGAATTACATTTTTAGGCAGTGAAGACACAAAACCAAGAGTAAAACTTTATCTCATATTCAGTAAAACTGAGGCTCATATTAGGCCGGCAGGTTTCTGCAGAATGCTGTTTTGATTTCTTCAAGTATGTGGCAAAATCATGGTCACTTCTGAATCATAAGATGGAAGACAGTGAAATTATTTCCTGATACTGAAATAATATGTATATTATACATATCTTGACAAAGAATAGCTTATCTGGACCAAAAAAAGGTTGGTAGTTTGGTTTATTCATTTCATTCTACAGCATCTTATCTGATTATTAAAGGGTATTTTTTAACAGTGAAAACTTGAATTTTAAAAACAAACTAAACCAGACTCTTTTGAAGTTGAATATTTTTTCATTATCCTAATGATAACCAGAATAATAAACTAATAATTTAATTTTCATATTGTTCTGTGGAAGGTAAACTTAATAATATAGAGGAAGACAAGGTGATTATTTCTACAGAAAAACATTCGTCCTGAAACTGTTATTTGTTCAAGTAATACCACAGTAGTCATTAATTGGTGTGTGGTGGTTTTACATAAATGGACAACTATAAAAGTATATTTTCTCAGTTAGTTAAGATTTTAAAGTGCTGTTGTAAGTGCTTTTTGTAACAACTGTGGCATAAGATCTTGATTGTGTGTTACTGGCTGGGATGGGCACTATTAATAATTTAATAATTAATTGGTTATTAATTCAACCAGTTTTCTTTCTGAAACAAAAAATCAAACATATTAGTGCGGTTATGAGCATATTTTAGAACCCTTCCATTGCTTTAGATATATTATAATTTTAGAGTAACTTCATATATTTTATAGTGTGTTATTACATAATATATTAGAGACAAATATTTATGTTGTAAAATAGAGACAAAATCAAGAATGATCAGGTGAATACTACATTTTATGCAGCCTTCATTATTAAGTGAATAGCAAGACAGGTAAAAGGTACTTATTTTGTCCTATTGATTTCTCACTTAATAGTTTTAGGAAAAATACAATTTAACTGACATTAGCCCCACACCTAATTTTTCACCTATGATATTAGTTTAGGGTTTTTTTAATCCTAGCCAAATTTGATTATTTTAGACTTAACTGTTGATAGGTTTTTTGTGTACAAATATTGAGGATACATGGCAGAAGCAATCCACTTGTCCTCACACTCACATCCTCAGATGACAGACCTATTCTTTTGATTTATCTTAATTTTATGGAAAATACATGCATACATTTAACAATTTTGAGGTACAGGCTCCTAGAAATATTGTATTGCTCCCTTATTCCAATGGAAATTAACATTTAAAAATAATTATATATTACTGTTTGTGTTTTAATTTATTATTAGATATTTTAATTTTTTTTTTTTATTTCATAAATTTTCTGTGTGACACTATTGAATTTACCTAACACTGGGACAACCTTACATTTTGGTACAGAACTCATCTGTTGACAACAATCAATATATTTTGTCTGTTTACTCCTTGTCCCATTATTTTTGCTAGATATGATGTTTCCTGAATATTGTAGCAGATTCCAAAGGTTTAAATTCTGGGATCTTTCATTTGAAGAACTTTTTTGTAAATTACTAATTCAAACTATGTATCTTTTTCTGAACACCTGATAATGTCAACAGAAAATATTGATCTTGCTTATTAACATATAACTGGATGTGGTTCTTAGACTGAGTTTACACAGAGGCACTGTCTAAAACTATGGTTTTTCTCCGTGTTAAAGACACTTCATTTATTTGTATGATCCTCTCACTTTATATTTTCAGTACAGCCGACTACCCCAAATTTTGAATTTAAAGCTGTAATACTTAAATATAATAAAAACAGTTTTCTTCCTCACAAATGCTTCCTAGAAACTGAATGAAAGACAGGAGAAATAAAATTTAAGTCACAAAATAGTATCTATATTAGAACTATTTTCCTGGGTCTATGAATGGAATATGAATGTCACTTTTCCAGCAGTTAGTTTTTTCTCATGTACACTTTTTTGCATATTTGAGATAGTGTTTGAATTAAATTTAGGTTTGGATTGCTTGTGTACATGGTCTACCTTTTTCTAAAGGACTTTTTTTTTTTTTTTTAAACATTCTGCTGTAGCAGGGATCGTTGATCTAGGGACAAAATGGTTTCAACTCCAAGAATGTGATCAACAAATATTAATTATAATTTTGAAGATTTTATGCTCTTGTTCTCTATAAATTTTTAGCCAAGAAAAGAGCATTTGCATAGAAAATTATAAGCTTTTGTGAGTTTAGTAAGCATGATATTCAACTGTGTGTGTACATATTTGCTAGGACTAATTTAGGGAGTTAATCTGGTTCATCCCACCAAATCAGTGCCTCTGGATCCTTTGGTGCTCACACATTTTGTAGATGAAAATGCTGAAATAGTTCAGTTACCAGTGTAGTATGCTTGCATACACTGTAATCAGGAATTCAGTGTTGTATGTTTTGAAGTAACAAAGAAGCAGTAGGTTTGCAACTGCAACGGTACCTGTGTGCAGTGGAATACAAATGCTCTTCCAGAATGCCTGTGCCTGGTGTTTGGGAAGGAAGTTACTTTAGTGTTTAGTCTTTAGTGTTTAGTCTTTAGTTCATGAAAGGTCTGGACATGTAATGTTTGGTGAATGCCAGTTCTGACTTCAGGCATTTGAAAATATGTACCCTGGATTCTTTAGGTCTTTCTGTCTGAAGCAAGCAGTTGACAGATTACTGAGCTTACAAAACAAACCACCCTTTAACAGAGCGGTGACATCTCAGGCTGGCTGAAGCAGTTTTGGATGGGCTGGCCAGAGTGGTACAGGCTAGTCCTGAAAACTGTAGAGAGTCATGTTGTGTGATTTTGCATCATTTTTTAAATAGAAATCCTACTATGCTCTAAGGCTTTTATGTTTAACTGGTTGCTAACTACGCATTCACATTCTCTGAAAAGATTCCTTCACCCAGGATTTTTTCTCCTGGGAAGCTGAGAAGCCTCAGAGAAAAGAAAAACAATCTTATCTCATTTGCTTCTCCTGTGTTGTGCTCATATGTGGAATGTGTTTGGAGATTGTTGACCCACATGTGATTGTTTCATTGGATTCTGGTGTGAGTTGTTTTGACTCAATGGCCAATCAGGGTCAAGCTGTGTCGGGACTCTGAAAAAAGTCACGATTTTTCATTATAATCTTTTTAGCCTTGAGTGGGTATCCTTTCTGTATTCTTTAGTATAGTTTAGTATAGTATTCTTTAATGTAATATAGTATCATAAAGTAATAAATTAGCCTTCTGAGAACATGGAGTCAGATTCATCATTCCTCCCTGCCACCGGGGTGCCTGCAAATACAATAAGTAACAACTGTGGTTTTATTAATAGATGCCTTCACTTCTGGTTATTAATTGGTAGTCTAATACGAGTTCATGCATAATGTTGCAAAAAGGGAACAGATGCAAGTGACATCCTGGCACCCAACTGCCAGCAGCATCTTTACTTGGACTTCCATCTTCCTGCAAAATGGCTGAGATGAGAAATTGAAGTTGAATGGTTTTTCAGTTTTCAGGAAAGAGAAGAATTTCTGCAAAAACTGTAAAAGAAGCTGAAAAAGCAGAAGATTTCAAAGCATAGACCAAGAAAATGGTAAAGGAAACTATATAAGGTAATTTATGTGCTGATTTGGTTTAATGTATTCAACTGAATTTGATACAGTCTTCACAAGAACTAGTACATTTTCTGTTAAAAAGAATCAGAATTCTTTTATTGAAAATTATTATTTTACTTTCAACTCTCTCCTTATTAAAGCTAGGGAACCATTTCCCTAAAGAAATTTGCATCTATTAGCAAAGGAAATATATGTACTACTAGAAAATACTTAACCTAGGACAAATTGGTGACAGCAGGATACTGAGCAATTAAATCTGGGTTCTCAGAGAGGATGTAAAGGAAAACCCAGATAAATGTAACAGATACTTAGATTGTCTAATCAAGCTGCTTCGTAACTCCTTTTTTCTGAAGAATAAACACATATATAAACTTTTGGGTTTGGTCCCTGAGTACTTTTTGGCTGTAGAATGCTTTTTGAATAAAATTCAAAGGTTTCTGTGGAGTGTAGGAGAAGTGACATTACATTTTTCTACACAAAATTTGCTATTTTCAGCAATGGATTACTCTCGTGAATAAAAGAATGAGCAAGCACCAAGTTCTCTGACAGTCTGATAACAGACTACAGATCAAACAGAAAATGGCCATTCTGAACATCTAACTTCTGCTCTTCCTTAAACTACTGTAATAACTGTCTCACTTTGCTTCAGTGTCCTCCCTTTTCAGTATGATCAATCTCAGTGTAAATGTAACTGAAATATATTTAATCAATTGTATTTAATACTGTATCATTCAATATATTTTCAGCATTTCTGTCAAATAATATGATGCCCACAGTTATATTCTAGACCGTTAACTCATAAGAAAAATTACAACTTTGCTAAGTTTCCAAACAGAAATCCTCTGATTTTCAGTCTTTTATATCATAAAATTTAGCTGACGAATAAATACATTTTAAAGTTCATTTAATAACTGGTCTGCCTTTTCACAGGTGATGTCTTCTTTCTATCTTGATTCCATAATTTGGAATTTCTAAGTTCATATCTGTAGTAATAATTTATGTGCTGGAATCTACTAAGGCCGACACAGCAGACAAACAGAAGCCATTTAGAATTTCAGTCATTTAGAATATAAATGTACATCACACCATTTCCAGAGTCCATGTATGTACAGGCATATACAGTTCAGTAATAGTTAATTTGGCTGGTTTGATGATTTAGCTAAAACTGAGTGTTTGATCTCTACTTATCTCCAGTTCCACTGACTTGTTATGGTCTTCATGTGCTTAACTAATGATACATTTCAGACTGATTTTCTAAGTTATTCTTCAAATATGAAAACTAAATAATATTTTTCAGTGCAATATTATTTGAGACTAATTTGCCTCCAGTATTACCAAAATGGGTGTTATTTTCCCTCCGAATTCCTGTGGTTTTAATTTAAAAGCATTATTTAATCTCAGTCATTCTTATATTGAAGAAATTGGTAATTGAGAAAATGCTGATTAATTCCTGAATCATGCTGCTGAATACTGAGTATTTTTTGAATAATAACAGATTACTGTCAGAGATACAAATCTTACACTGGACTGACACACACAAAAAGTACATTGTCTTTATGTGAAAACAGTGTTGAAAGAAGAATTCAAGTGATAGCAAACTACAGACATATCTCCATTTCAGTAAAAGATGACCTACTTTAACTTTATTAGGGTGCACTTGTTCTCTCTGATATTTAAACACCTCCTCTACACACACACACACAAACAAACCCCAAAAACCCACTCTCATCTATGTAATTGCTTTTTTTATGGAAGCTGATAATTATTGGCTAATTCAGCAGAGATTGGAGTAACAGGCTTCGGCTAAATTGTCAAATATAGTAATTACTGATTTTCAGCATTTCCATCCTCAAAAAATTAAATCTGACCCTGGTTTCATTTAATTATCAATTTGGAAATATGAATGTTTTAAAACTTTATTTTGTCAGTTTGTGTGTAAGAACAAAAGAAGTACATATTTCAGATTAAATGGGGCATGCTTATAAAATAGTACATTGTGTACTATTTTTTATGAATTTATATTGTTTAAAAATAATATTAAAGATATTTCCATTAAATAATTACTCATATGTATGTTATTTACCTGAGCTGTCGCTGATCTAATTGTTGTGGTGCTCACTAGTTGAAAACAAAATAGCAGAGTTTGATAGCTGTTTTGTAAATTATTTTAATGATCTGTCTCCTAATATTTTCCAAAGAATTATTGTAGGTGGTATCAAATAGTATCCTTGTTTTCCCTCTAAAGAATCTGTAGGTCACCACACTTTGGTATTGAAACACTGCTCTCTAAGGAGAAGTAGATGTCTCACAATGGGTTTGAAATGCCCGGCTGAGGACTCTGAGTTTGTCTGCTTCAGAGAGGGGGAGGCTGAGGAGTGACTTCACAGCTCCCTACAGCTTCCTGAGGAAGGGATGTTGAGTGTAAGCTGCTGAGCTCTTCTCCCTAGTACCCGGTGCCAGGACACATGGGAATGGCCAAGAACTGTATTGTTCAGGAGAAGTTCTAACCTCTGAACTAGCAGAAGGCATTGGATATCCACAGTCATGCCCCAGCCTGAGCATGGGCTCTGATATGTTTTGAGAAGGAGGCATGAACTTTGTGATGGGGGTGAGAGCTGTGTTGAGATCATTTGCCCGCCTGAACAAATTTGTAGAAAAGCAGATGTGACGTATTGTTTTCAAAAGTCTTCTGTGTTGATCCAGTTTTTCTGGTTTCCCTCAGGATGGCAAAATCTCCATCTCTGATGCCAGTGAGGCTCAGAGATCAAATCCTGAGTCTGATGCAGGATGTGCTCCTCAACTCAGTGGTTTCAAGCTTACCCATGGATTGTTTTTCTCCTTTTGCTTATTTTTAGAAATGTCTGAGCTATTTCCCATGGGAAAACATGCCACAGTACAATATCTTGAGAACACCAGCATTCCCTCAGAAGAGAAGTCCACTCCAATACTCTTTCTCCAAAGCAGCTGGTCAATGTCTAAAGGAGACCACTTGGGCAAGTCCTGGTGGTGCTCACAGGCCTCAGTGGCTGGGACTGGCCTCCCCTGCAACCCCCAGCCCCACCACCTCCTGTAAAGGACGTAGGGCCCCTGTCCCAGCTCAGCCTGGGACCCTCAGCCCCTACCTAAGTTGTGTTGTACCTGTGCCAGTCTGATTATCCCACCATAATTATACAACTATTCCCAATTTTAATTAACTAACAATGCAAAAGGTATTGGCACTGCATGCTAGAAGAAATATTTATAAATTGCACAATGTTTCTTTAGGTTAATAGGCTTAATGTATGGTATTAAACAAATTGACAACCATAAGTATAGACATTTTTCAAAATTTAATAGTATATTAACATTTAACTTCACAAATAAATTCATTTATTCTCATAGTCTTGGGATATTTATCAAGGTGCAATCTTATTGACTGACCTCTTTAGAAAGCAAGAAGACATTAGGAACAATTTCATAAGGGTACCATCTAGGACATTGCACAATAGCTACTCCAATAACTTAGATTGAAATTAAGACTAATATTTTCTGGGTATATTTATCTCCATTGACTTGTACCATTCTTAGGACCTATATAAATAAGTTATAACACTGCTTTTAAGTTGATGAAGATATGAAAGCTGGCCTCATGCTTACAACACAGAGAGAAAGTTTTCATTTTTCATAAAGTATCAAGAACTGTAAAAGAAATACAAATTTGCAGTTAAGGTAACATGATCCGAATAAAAATGAAAATAGAAATCATTCCTCTTGGAAATCTGTGGCCCGGACTTTATGAGCAGGTGTGTATCAAAATATGCAAGGAAATACTGTCACATATAACTGAATGTTAAATAGGGCATGATCATTGCCAAGAACTTGTTTTCTAGGAAAAGACGTGTGGAATATGAATAAACAAGCAGCATTACCTAGCCACTTATCCACACCATGAATCCCACAAAATATCTCATGAAGTAACTAGATCATTGGCTAAGTCTTCATGAAAAAATATATTTTTCTTTATGTCCTGGATTGTCAAGCAAATTGTATTCTGTTTGCCATCTGTATGGCAGTTAAGTGGGCAGTTTTCCTTGTCTCTTCCACAACCACTCCTCCCTCCGGGGAGACATCTGCTGATAATAGGCTATTGAATGTCACTGCATGACTGATAAGAACTACAGCATCCCATTGTGGGATGCTCTGCCCAGATGTGTTCCTACCCGGATATAATCTGGAGATTCTGGAACACCAGTATGGCTTTCTCCACTGGATTTCCCAGAGGAACAGCTGCCTCTTCCACTGGATCTTCAGAGGAAGACTACACTCTTCTTCAGGATCCCTGCTCCAACAGAACCACACCTGACTCTCCAGGAGGACTGCAGCCACAATTCCAATTGGACTGCTACCAGCACCCTGACCAACAGGGTGTAAGGTTGTGTTCTGACGATGTCAGTGTTGTTTTGGTTTACTGCATTGTCTATTTTATCTTTTTATTTTCTTCCCTATTAAAGAACTGCTATTTTCTGCTCCTATATTTTTTGCCTGAGAGCCCCTTAATTTAAAATTTATAGCAATTTGGAAGGGGGTGGGGGGGTTACATTTTCCATTCAGGGGAGGCTCCTGCCTTCCTTAGCAGGCACTTGTCTTTCCAAACCAAGACACTTAAAAAAAATCCAAAGAGATTGGTTGAGGTATTTTTTTTTCCCTAACAGTTAAGGTAGTGGTGAAAATGGCCTCAAAATTTATTCTTATGATCAGACCTTACAGCCAAAGAGAAATTTTCTCAAAGACTCACAACAGATACAATAGATAATTTACTTGTTTAAGATATGGACAGAACAAGGCACTGGAGACGGTGTGTTATCAGGGGTACAATAGTATGACATGGTGCATGGTGTAATCAATTGCAAAGAAAAAAGATTCTGACATCTCTAGCGGTACCTTCACAGTCATAACCAGGATTTCAAAGAGTGTAAATTAAGTGGCTTCAAACCAAACCCTTTTAGTTGCAACTGAAATTATTATCTATCCACTGTATACAGTTATTTTTACAAACAGCTGTTATTTTGTATAGAGAAAGCAGTGTTCAGTGGGGGCCACAAAGAACATCTAGCATAACCTGTGGGCTTTTTGGATCTATTGCATTTATACACTGCTTTGGTAGTACATAATAAATGCATAATTTCATAACTCTATGGAGGGTAATACCAAGATTATTTGAGATAAAACTATTATTTGAACAGGGAAGGTATGTTAATATTTCTAATTTGAATATTATTTCTTTGTATTATAAATCACCATTGGTTATTTTATCTCTACTATCCTCTAGCATTTAATATAAATTCAGGAATATTATTAACCATCTGTTAGCATAATATTAGGTATTCAAATTTCTTTAATGTGTATGAGTTTCTGCAATATTTTCTGCAAATATTGTATCCCTAGACTAACTGTAGTTTCCATGTGCCTCAAGCACTTCTATGATCCTTATGCATTAATTTAGAGAATATCCTGTATACTTGCAAAGGAATCACATCTCTTTAATTAAAATGCAAAATTCAGAACTGAAGTGATTATTATTAGGAAACTGAATTCAGTTAAAAGAGCAACAAACACTGGATGCAGACATGCAAATAAAAGTTTTAATGATTTTGCAGAGGATTAAATTGTAACCAGTGAAATCATAAACAAAGCCATATTTTTATCTTGCTAAAAGGCAATATAAACTAAGAGTTTCAGCTACAAGGAGAAAAATACCTATATTATTTTTTTTTTGCTGACATTGTCATCTATAAATAGTGTTGACTTCAGTATTTATGAAAAAGTTAGACATAACCTTGTAAAGGAGACCTTTAATCACTTTAGGTTTTAGCATGGAAGCCAGTATCCCTTGATAAAGCTGTATAAATAATAGCAATTTCCGTTACCCAGAAAAAAAATGAAAGAGGAAAAAAACTAGTCTAATTTCTAGAATATCCTTCTCAACAAAACTGCAGCCAAAACCACTAAAAACCCTGGAGTATTCAATAAACAAGAGTTTATATTTGAAATCTATTTTTTTTTTCTTCTGGAATAATAATATTTCAATTTTATAGTTGACATATTATGGATAGATCTCTCTACATTTAAAGAATTATTACCATTAGAAAACAAAACATTTCTGGTTAAGACTTAATAGAATTAATCTCCTTTTTTTTTTTTTTTTTTATTCTGCAATTCTTCCTTAAAATCTTCATAAAGTTTGTGTTGCAAATATCAGAAAATCATAACATTTTACAAGTTCTGAACACTGCATATATTTAACATGCTAATGGCCTCTACTTTTGACGTGATTATTAGATATATTTTACAAGCATTCTGAAGCTCCTCTTATTAGGGCAGAACAGGTGCATTATATTCTGCAATTACCTTTTCATTAAGGATGTTGAGAGTGATGCTTACCTTGTGAGGTTTATGGATATTTGCATCCAGTCCTTGGCATGCTCATGCTCACACCCCTGGACCGATGTTTTGCTGTTCTCTTAATTTGTCCCAGAAATAATAATAGCCATAGAATGTTTCATCTTTCTTGTGATGTCGGTATCACAGAAAAAGTGTCAGTCAATGGACACAATTTGTAGATATTTACACTTTGTGATTGTATCTTTAACTTATTTAAAAAAAAACTTAGCATACTATTATTGCCTTGGTTTGGAGTCCTTATTGTCCTTTGTCATGATGGTAAACATCTTTGTAATTTTGACAGTCATGGAGAGATCTCCTATTTCTGGAGTTTACATAAAAAGGGGGGTTTTGCTTCAGACTTGAAATAGAATTTAAGTAATAATAATGTGGTGAAAATAGGTGCCTGAAAATGTTACAGCTAATCATTACTGAGAAATTGTTTGCCTGTCTCCCCCTTTTCTCCAGCATGTATCTTCTGTATGTCTTCACTCTTTTACCTTTACATGATTATTTTTTCTGTCCTGGCTGTCTGTCTGACTCTTCTTTTAGATTCTGTTTGCACTTTATTCTCCCACAAGATACCACTGGATGTTACACGCACACTTTCTTTTATCCAGTGGCTCTGTAGCAAGTAGGACATCTGCCTCTGCAGCATTTGCTTCTGTATTATGCTAAATGTCTCAGAATGCAGCCATGAATGGGTGTCAAACTGGGATGTCCTGCAAGGCAAAATGAAACCTTGAGAGGCTGCCACTGGCTCATGCAGAGACTTTGTAATTGAATGTTCTACATCATTTCACACAGTTCCAAAGTCTCATTTGTTGCAGTTTACATGGTAATTTAAAATATTAGTGGAGGGCAAGGTGCTTGCAAACTGGTCAAAAAGGGCTGCTTGAACCATGTCTTTGATAGGAAGTTGTAGAGCTTGTATGGGTGATTACAACACTGCCCTCCAGCAGGAAAGGCAAAAACCAGCAATGTCAATAAGCATAATGTGCCCAGAGTTTCTTCACATTAGGGGTAGCACAAACTGTACAGAATATCTGAAATTATGTGAATTTTGGTCACTGCGGTGGCAAAAAGATGAAAAATAAAGGAGAATTTAGGTAGGAAACAGACCTTCTGTATAATGAGTTAGATATCAATGTCTGGAATACAAATCATACAAACAATACCTCAGTTTTGCATTTGTGTATTTTTATTTTTATAAAAGCATGAATGTTAGGTTCCATATTTTGGAGCCAAATATTTGTATCATGTAAATGACCTCATTCCTTTAAGACCAATGAGATACCATGAAAGCACAAAGATTTGGACCAATAGTATCTAAGGGAAGCCTCTTGTGTCACTGTACTTACTTTATGGTGTTTCTATAGATTGTGATGATTTGCTGTTGCAGGTAGTGAGATCAATGTACTGGTGTGTGATTTAGCAGCAAGTGTGTAAGAGATGTGGATTTATTTCTCTTCACATCTTTAAAAACTTTGAAATTAATGCTGATTTCAGCACTGAAGCTCTATTCAAGGCCTCAGGCAATTCCTTTTTAATCAGTATTTGAAGAACTCCTTTTCCACCTTAAGGAACATTTTTATGAATGCAGAAATGTGCAGGTTTCTCCAGGCAATAAAAAGCCATTAGAATCAGGAGTGAGGGGTGCTGCAGGGTAGAGTAACAATTCTGACATTTCTGAAGAACCTTAATTTATAGAAACCTAATTTATATAAGATGATAGGAGTTCTCACAGTGATGCTCTAAACAGGGAGATATTTTCTTGTGAAAGAAAATCCCAGACCAGTAAAAGAAGTTTATTAATCATCTCATCATTAAAGATGATACAGTCCCATGTAGTTCTGTGGGCACATAGACTACCACATGGAATCTCAAATCAGTTCAGATTTCTGCAGTATAAATGTACAAAGAGGCAGGTAGGGCATAGATTAGGAGTTCTTTAAAACACAGTATAACTATTCTGAAGAAATTAGATTTTACAAGATTGAGCTCAAAATAATCCTGTATTTTGCTTTTCAATTAACACAAAGTTACATTACTTTACCTATATTATTCATACTAACCCAGGGATTTTCTGTGGTGGATGGGAGATTTAAAAGTGCTAGCCAAAAATAAGATCTGTGGACAGTATAAAACCAAATGTCTTCAGTTGCTCAACAGGATACAGAATTTTTCCATATAATATGAGAGAAGACCACATAAATACAAAAAATCAATAAACAACTTGTTAACCTTAGACAGTCAGGAGAGAAAAACAGGAGAATAGATAACCCATGCACTCTGCTTAGAAACCAAGCAAATTCAAAGTACATTGAACTAAGATGAGAAAAGAACTGAGAAAAAAATCCTCTGTGAAGAAGGTCCTTTAACATTTTGTGACTATATTAGTTCACACTTAAATAAAAGGTAGTTATAAACAATATTTTACAAAATTTAAATAAGTTAACTCCAATTTCCTAATATTTAAGTTTTTGAATTTTTAGACGTTAGGTATGAGGGTATGTAGTTCATACATTTTTCATATTGTTTTTTCATTACAAACATCAGGCTTTCTTATTTAATTTGTCACATATTTCTATAATTATTATCATTTTAATTGTTAACAGAGGGATATTTTCCCTTGGGGAAAAGAAAATAATCTTTCTAAATTCTAACAGCTTAGACTAACCAAATCTAAGATAAGATACAAAGCCAAAAAAGCTGTCTAGTTTCTTTAACATCAAATAGATTAGTTTAAAATTAGAACCCTTAAATATGATTATATAATTTGGTAGGATAAATATTTGAGCTTATTTCTTGTGCAGCAGGGAAAAGAACATTTGCAGTCATTTCTTTCTAGAAGGATAAAAATCTGCAGGCATTGTACAGAACTGTATCAAATGTCAGAAAGAGTGATAAACAAAAATAAAAGGCAAACAAAGCTCTAGACATCCTGACATTATGTGAGATTAGAATAATGTTGACAGTTTCAAATTTAACTTCAAATACACTAAGCCTTTGAGCCACGAGATTTGTTCTCAAAGATTTCACATTTCTCAGCTGGTCTTCACCTGATGTGTAATCCCCCAGTTTCTGCACTGTGAAATAGAGAACAACTGTCAAGATCTCCTTTAAAATGCTCTGAAAGCTAATCTGTAATAAAGAAGAACTTTATAAAAAACTAATATTTTTAAATAATATTAATAATTTTATAATAATATAATAAGTCTGAGTTTGAATTCTATTTTCTATTAGTACCAGAAGTTGCAAGAACCATACTAAAACAAAGAGACAAATGAAATATCTTGTCAATAAGAAGGACAGCAGGATGGGGAGTGGTGGAGCAAAGTCCCCCCCACTGTAAGTAAAGATCAGGGTCATGACCACCTGAGGAACCTGAATGTACACAAGTTTATGGCACCTGATGAGATGCATCCCAGAGTCCTGAGGGAACTGGCTGAGGCAGTCACCAAGACATTCTCCATAGTATTTGAATAGTATTGGCATTCAGATGGAAAAAGGGAAATTTACGCCTCTTTAAAAATGTAGAAAAGAGGCCCCTGGGAACGACTGACTTGTCAGTCTCCCCTCTGTGCCTGGGAAGATCATGGAATAGATCCTCCTAGAAGTTGTGCTGAGGCATATGGAGGACAACAACATGATTTAAGACACAGCATGGCTCCACCAGGGATGAGATCTGCCTGACCAACGTGACAGTCTTTTCAGCGTGGCCAGAAGGGTAAGGGAGGGGATTCTGTCCTCTGCTCCTCTCTGTAAGACCCCTCCTGCAGTGCTGCATCCAGAGCTGGGGTCCCCAGCACAGGAAGGACATGGACCTGCTTTGAGCAGATACAGAGGAGGCCAACAAGATAACTAGTGGGACAGAGCACCTTTTATGAAGAAAGGCTAAGAGAATTGGGGTTTTCAGCCTAAGATAAGGCTTCAAGGTGACATAAGTACAGCCTTTAAATAGCTACATAACTACAGAAAAGATAAAAAACTACAAGAAAGATACAGAGGGTTCATAAAGGCATGTAGGGAAAGGACAAGGAGGCATGGCTTCAAACTGAGAGAAGGTAGGTTTTGATTAGATATTAGGAAGAAATTCTTTACTGTGAAGGTGGTCAGACACTGCAACATGTTGCCAGAGAAATTTTGGATGCCCATTCCCTGGAAGCGTTCGAGGCCAGGTTGTCATGTATCTCTGCCCGTGCAAAGGGGGTTGTTACTTTAAGGTCCCTTCCAACAATCATTATATGATTCTAAAATAATGTGTCAGGAAAAGACACTTGATAATTTTCTTCTCTGACTTGAAACTGTCTGTCTTCAAATGCAGCTTTGAGTAATTTTTGTTTTAAAGTTATGAATGAAGACTGGGAGATGACATTAAGGAAGGAGGATTGCTGACAATGTAGGACTTTCTTATATCTAACTGATGGGAAGCTTAATTTTCCTTATTTATTTTTACTTCTAATTCCTATATGAACACTTTTGAATTCAAAAATGTGTTATTATTTTTAAATAGAAGAAACCATTAAAACCGAAAAACAAACAAGCAAACAAAAAGCTATGTTGAACTGAAAATAAGTGATGATACTTGTTTAGGAGTACATAGAAATAATTTGTAATAAAGACCAAATTTTTTCCAAAAAGAATTTGTCAACAGTTCAAGATTTGTCAGTCTTGCCTACTAATTTTTATATTCTATATAGAACTGGGGGAGAGCAGAATGGCAGTCTGAACTCTGTGAAAATGCTTTGCGTGTTATTTAATGACCACAATACCAAAGTAAGTTTCTACTTAAGTCACAGTCTGCACGTGCAAAGCAGTTAGCCTTCTCTTTTCTCCTCTGCGCTGGACTCCACGCAGATCTCACCATTCCATAGTGGATACTCTAAGAAAGTTGTGGGGTATAGGATGTAAGACATGGTCTGGTTGGTAGGCTGATCTCTAAGGGAACAGATATGGGAAATACACCTTTTTGCAAGGTGATAATCTTTTATAGAAAATAAAATAATTTCAGGTGAAAAAGTTTCACCACTATGGTGAAATAAAGAATTTTGGCTTGAGAAATGTCATTTCAGTTGAGTTGTTTTGATTTGAGCTGTGTGAAATATCGTGTTCTGTCATTTAAAAAATTATATTCTTATGATTTGCATTCTGGTGTTTCTATCTTTTCAGATATTTTAGTAGAAATATACAAGTTCTGAAGTATCATTCCAAATCCTTTCAGTCAGTTTTCAAAGACTATTTACTTGATCAACAAAAAAAGCTTTCTTTGCCAGACCTAAACAAAATAGCAGCTACAAGAAGACCTCCTCCCAGCATCAATTATGATCGTTAACAAATCTCTTGGATATTGTTATTAGCAAACAGTATCAAAATAATGCTATTATGTGACCTGTTTACTGATAATATTGCTTCAGCCATGGGCTGTCTGGTTATTCCTCATGCAGCTTATGCCTCCACTGAAATAATGGCAAATCATATTTAGAAAGAAAATTATCACAAAATTACTAAAGAAAACCATCCTAGAGACTTGGTTTTTTACCATTTCTTGAGAGAAGCAATATGTAAAAGATAATATGTAAAATATAATAAAAAAGCTCCTCGTTTTTAAAAATTGTCTTTGGCATACTGATGTTAAAAATTGTCACAGTTTCATACAGGCAAAGTTATTACATACACTTTGCAGTAAGTTGTCTTATCTGTAAAAAATACTGATGGATTTGCACGAATTTAAATTTGCAGATAATATATGGACAAAAGTACAACACAGGTATGGGCAGTGTGAATTTTGAACATTACTGCTAAATTCAGCTACCTCATCTAAGTCCTGATTCATCTCTGTAATGATATTGTTCTAAAAATAAGACTGGCAGCAGATGTAAGGATATCATAAAGTTTCATCTTAGGTATTCAAATCAGAAATATAGACTTGTTTTCTAAACAACAACAACAAAAAAGAATCTCTGTATCTTCTCAATGAAAACAGTCTGTCCTCTGTTTTTGATTGCAGGTATATGGAAAAAAATGTACAAACTAACTATTAAAGAGGAAAAACATGGTTAGTTCTAAACAGGTTTAAAGAAAATAAATTTCAATTAAGAGGTAATTGAGTTGAATGCCTTGGTAATTCAGCTGCAGGTTGTCAGATCCTAGTAGTGAATTCCACCTGCAAAACTCTTTAATCTCAATGTTTAACTCACTGAAGTACTAGCAAAGGCTTAGAGAATGAAAGTAAGCATGTCTTACTCAGCGTGGTGCTGCATCTGTGTCTCATGTGTTACATGTTGAAGCATGAGTGGGTTTTTTTCAGTCATACAGAAAGTAGAAAATGGCAAAATTATTTTCCATTTTCTCCAAAATAAGCTTTTTCATGCACACAGTTGTAGAACTTAAAGGACTTACCCTCATTCTTTCATCCACAAACAGTATCAGCAACAAACAAAGGATGTCTCATCAAAGCAGATATTCATAGTAACAAATCTCTTACAAATTCTATATTACCTACCGAACAAAGCAGACCATAAATAATCAGGGTGGTACTTGGGCTGGGGAAGTGATGAGTAGGAAGTAAAATCTTGCCTTTTGGCAAGCTATTCCTAAAAATAAGAAGAGGTATGAGTAGCATCCTCAAATGCAAATGGTGTCACTTTGTGGCATGCTCTGTTTATACACTTAGGACTCTCCAAGGTTGATGATAAAAAATGCAAAATACTTTTACTAAAACAAATACAGAATTCAGATTACAAAAATCCTATTAAATTCTTTGAAACCTTAAAGAGTAAGAAGCTCTTTTCCCAGTGTTTTCATGCTCAAACTTATCCTTCCCTGCTGCTTCATAAACTGCGTAGTAAACAGGAAAATTGAGGAAAACTACCTGGTCAGTTATTCTCTGCTTTGGTCTAAACAAAAGTTCTCTGCTTTCAAAATTTTTCAGAGGATAAGTATAGAGTATCTGTAGATATTATCAGAACTAAGATACATCTACTTTAAATTGATATAATATCAGAGTGCATTACAGGCTCAATGATGGTGAATGAGATTTGAAAAGAGATTTACCTAACATGAGGTTTTCTTGCCAAAGAATATCAAGGAAGTTGTAGCTGTCTGTGTTTTTACTTTGGCATGCTATTGAGCTCTAGCACAGAGACCTTCAAGGCTTTCCAAGAACCAGTTAGATTTTTTTTGTTTTGTTTCCAAAGAATTTGTTCATCAAAGCCAGAAGTCTGTTTTTGTTCTAAAATTCCTCACATTTAATTTATACTACACGAATGTAAAAAGAATTTAAAATGAAGAGGACTCAAAACATTTTGGATTTATTTCTTCATATAAATTTAGGGATCTGAGATATTCTAAGATTGAAAAAGTTTTCAAACACTCGGTTTTCCCAAAGACAATATTGCTACTTGCCCATTATTACCAGTAGCTTTGATAAACTATATTAACTGTAATTAATCACATGTCAGATTCAGTCTGTCTTGGCTCTGTAATAGCAGTGTTACCACCAGGAGTATGTCTAACATACCACATCTGTGAATGCTGCTGATTAAAATTACCTCCATATTATTGGATGTTAAGGAAAACTTGAGTAAAGTCTCTCTTTGTAGAGAAAATAATTAAAAATAGGTGTTTTCTAAATTAAATATTCGCTAAACATTTGAGAAACATCTTTAGATAGAGGATATTTTTGTACTTCTTCTTTTATACTACTTCTTTTGTTCTACTAATCCTTTAGGGATATCTATAGTGTCCTGTTCTGAAGCACTTGGCACTGTATTTTTCCAGAGATGCTTTCTATTTCAAATGTACAGAAATGAAATTTATCCATTTTAATCAGCCTTTATCCAGTTTCACTAATCAATTTCTGAAAATGAAGAGGTAAAATTATATTTGGAAATTTTAATATTTTTATTTGAACTTACAAATAGGAGATTTTCTTATTTATTGTATCAATTTTCTGTGTACTGGCCATTGGTAGAACTAACTAACATTAAACTGGGAGTCTGGAGTGTGTAATTATATCAGAATCTTATAGTAATAGAGAAACATACTAGAAACATAGATTTTAGGGATTATAAACTTGATTATTTCTCCTTCGTCTCTCTGTACTCTTTTTCTTGCCAATAGAACTCTGATTAATTATTAGAAAACTAAAGGGGTGTGCTCTCCTTCTCAGGTGATAATTAACTTTGCATTTAAAATGCAACACTTTTCCAAATAATCTTAAGAAACTTGGTTTAATTAATAGATACACAGCTATTGGTATGATTGAAGTGCCATGGCAGACTTTTCTTCAGTTCTTTTGTCTCATTCTTCCCCCTCACTTTTTGAATATTTATAGGAAACTGTTGGAAGTTATTGACATATATTTTGAAACCGAGGATCATCATCTCTGTCTCCCATGCAAATTCTTAAAAAGGAAAATTAATTTCTTACACAGTATGATCCTGCTCTCTCTCTTGAACAGTTTGGCATGGAATTTCATCACATAGCCTTTCCTGTTCAGCTTGTGACTTGAATATAGATCTTCAAATGCATAGGTTTGTTCATGAACAAACATCCCTGTTTTACTTAAACTGTACTAAGCAAAAGGTCAGATAAAAGTTACAGCAGGATTAAACAGGAATATGTGTAACATTGTATGCAAGTCTTACAGATTGCTGAGAGAGAAACAAGAAGCTTTCATGATATCCTGGCAGCCACATCCAGTGGATCAAGTGAGTTGTCAGTCAAATATTGGAAGGTTTATAGTTTGATTGTAAGTGTATATCTGTATATCTCTGCATAGATAGATAAAGAATGAATATCAACAGATTTTAATGAGACAATCTATACTATTTAAAATTCATAGTTGTATTCACTATATCCTTTTTCTCCTGTGTCTCTCTCCTCTCTTCTAAGAGGAATATAATTACAATGCAAAAAGGTAGAAGAGAAGAAAAAATGTTTGAGTGTTTTTGTTTGGTTTTTTTCCCCAACACTAATTTGCATTTTAGGTTTTCATTTGTTTAAAGTATTGTTTGAACAACTACTTTCAATCACCTTTATTTGACAAATAATTTTATAAGATTAGAGTAAAACTAACAATTTAAAACCACACCCTATGTACTTATGAGTTTTAAGAGCATTTGTATAATCTATATTGCCATTTGCTTGCTGCACTAAGACTTTCAACAAATATTAGCCAGAAATTATTTTAAGGTGCGTATTTTGGTGTTTCAGTGTATACATAAAATAATAAACTCTTATAACTTGTATAAATATGTTAAACATAAAATGTACAAAGACTGCCATTTTCAAGCCTTCTGGGTATCTGTCTCTCATTGTCTCAGCTGAGATTCTTTGTGCTTCAGAATTCTCAACACCAATCAGTTAGAGGAAGAGAGAGGATTTTCCTGATACCTCCTGAAGAAAATTCTGTTTTCAAACTCAAACCAGAAGTATTCCCATAGTCACTGAGACTCTTCATAGTCACTGATTCTCTTTAGAAAACATATGATGAAAAAATTTAAATACATATTGCTTAAAAAGTATCATATAGTCATGAATACGGAAAGTATGCCATTAGTTTGGATGGACTTCCATCTATTTGAATATGGGTAAGGAAGATATCTTCCAGTCATGCATCAAATCTTACTTATAGCTGTATTTCTAGGGATTCCTCTGCTTCTCTCTAAGCTGTATAATGAATATGTTTGGCTCCAAGACACCAAAAAGAGAATTTCAAATTATGATGATTTCTAGGAATTAAAAAAAAAAAAAGAGCCAAAAAAAAAAACCCACAAAAATACAAACCAAATCAAAAACTGAAGAAGCACAGTTGAAGTGTTACTTTTGCTTTGCTTACTACTTCCTATGGAAATATTTCTATCATGGAGAATCTCAAGAGGCTTTTCCACCTTGTGATGCTTTGAAAAGAAGCACTGGGAAATATGACCTCTTTAGGAAAATAATGGCTTAAAGAAGCATGTCCTGCTCTTTATTAGAAGGAATGACTTTCAATGACTTAGAGACTTATTTTCATTTTATAACTTTATCGTTACTTCTCAAAATTGGCAGATTGGCAGAAGAAAAATAGAAATTGATTAGTTTTACAATGAACATTTATTTCAACTTTAGCTGGAAGAAAACCACTAGTGATTACATCCTTCTTTTCAAGATAACGATGCGCATATTAAACACACAAATCTACCTCTAGGTAGATTTATGAGACATACTTATTCAACCAGCTATGAATGGATTTAAAACTGTGTTATATTTTGGGTGATAACTTTAAAAAACATACATTTTGGAATAAACCAGATGCAGAATTTCCCAGAGGTATTAAGAGGCTGTGTGCCTTCACAGATTTCTGTGGCTTTTTTCCCTCCATTTGTTCCAGCAGACAAGTTCTACCAGCATTTTTTGTGCAATCTTTTTGCATGGTAGTGATAAGGGTTCCCTGCCTTGGTCATAGATGTTCATTCATGCCAAAGCACTTGTTTCAGAAGGCTCTGTTATGTTTCCTTCTCATTTCATGGCCTTGTTAAAAATGTCGCATTTTGCTCAGGGCAAGGAATGTTGCTGCTGAAGGAGGAGTGGAAGCCGTTCCACGTTTGCTGATATCAAGAATTTGCTGATCAACAGCACTGCAGATAAGTTGAGGAGTTGTTGTACCCACGCCTAATTCAGTACTGTAACGGAGAGACAATATGTTTTCATTTTTAATTGATTTCCTGAAGTAAATGTGCCATTTCATTAGGTTTAATTTAGGCAGTTCTGTATGCAGTTTTGTTGTTTTCAAACTGAATTTGACCACATATTGTTTGTAGATTATTGTTCACCAGGACTACCTAAGTTAATATTTTGACCACCTTTTGATCAGTGCAAATGATATGTGAAATGAAACAGAAATATCCATAATGCCAAATACAGAAAAAATCAATTCATGACCATTGATCTTAGTCCAAATTATTCTCAAAAAATGTGCTGTACACACAAATTTCTGAATTTTTCAATAAAGCTCAGACTTTACTTAACCACTCTGTTACTAATACATAAAGCAGAGGGGGATCCAGATCAGTATAAAAAAGATACATTTGATTTACTGTACTAAGAATGAAAAAATGCTGACCATAAGCACATTTAAAGAGAAGTAAGCCTTTTGCTAATGAACTAGCACTTCTGCAACGCTGCTGCAGGTGTAAAACCAAGTTAATGGATTTTAATCATTTTTTCCCCTCTCTTGACCCATTCTGCCTGCTTTCTGTAAAAGCAATCAGTGGAAATCTTTGCAAAACAATATTTGCTGCCCAGATGAGATCTTGGCAATGTAAATCAGTTATATTCATTCCCTGCTTGCAGAAGAAGCTTTGCCTTTTTTGACACTCAAGGTCAAAAATTGTATTCCAGAATCCGCCTCTCTATTATCTGTTTATGGAGACTTGTCAAGTTGTCACCAAGGATTAGTTTGCAAAGGTCTTTATTTGGTGTACTTTTCAAAAATGCATGCAAACTATATATACTAACATTAGTAAGCAGGTAGTAGATTCTGAAATGTGAAAATTTGCCTTTGTAAAGAGGGATCCCACCCAAACTGGCAAAGTCATTAGAAATCTCATTATAATTCAATTCTTTTTTTAGGAAGAAATAAAAGTAATAAAGAGGGAGTAGAAAATAATCCAGAATTAAAAAGTTTTTGATCTATTTTCTATTGTGAATGGAATATCTTCATGAGCAAATAAAAAAGAAAAATTAATTTTAAAAATTGACATTTCCATTGATTATGATTATATTTATCTTTCTATGACACAGCAGTAGATAAAACAATGATGAGAAAGCAATATTCTGCTGGTTTAGAAATCTAAGGAGGGAACTTGGAGGTGGCTGATTATGAACTCTTTTGTCTCTCTGTGAATAGTGGTTTATATGTCACAGGCTATTTTCTTCCTATTTTTATTCGGAGTCAGAAATGAGATAAAAGTGAGTGAAATTTGCTTAAGAAATTAATTTCCAAAGACACATACAAAATGAGTAACAAAAGGCAAGACAAGGATAGAATACCATATCATAGTGTTAAAACACTGAGATATGTTCTATTTTGGTTCTCTTTCTTTTTTTATAAATACCTAATAAATATGAGTCAAGTGAGTTCCATGTATGTTTTTACTGTTATCCTACTTTTTTTTTTTTTTTTTTTTTTTTTACTTATTTAGGATTACATTATATGTGTGCAACTTTTTAGGTGAAATAGAAGATGATGAAGAAAAGAAATTAAAGCAGATCAGACTGAGGAAGGGAAATGGTTGAAAATTGTATCCCTGAGTCCAAAGAGCAGCTTTCCCAAAGCTGCTGGCAAGACCACTTCCCTGTGGTTTGTTTCAATGTACTGCTGTTGCCATCAGCTTTGCTTGTTTTTTTTCCTTACGTAGGTGGAAGAATTTTAAATGCATCCAGTTACTGGAAGAATATTCATGCAGACAGAAGTGTCTCATTCCCAAATCAGAAGCTGATATAATTCTACGGAATTTTGGTAGCACTATTTTACCCTGGGCAAGCATGCATAATTAATTGTAGCTGTTTCAGACGGACATATTTTCATTGATACCAGGGAATGAAAGACAGGATCTGCTTCACTGGGGTAGTGACAGCCACTGTTTTTCCTCTGACATTATGTGGCTCTGAATTATAGGCTTAAAGTGACAGACCAGAAATGTGCACAGACCCAGTTTTGTTTCAGGTTCTCTGTCTGAAGAGCTTCCCAGTCCTGAGTAGCCACTGTGACTTATGGCTTTCAGTCCAGGTGTTAAGAAACTATGCTGATTAAGTCTGTCTGTTGAAAAAGTGTGCTAAAACCTGGAGATGAGATTCTTCATTTCCTTTCAAGTTAACAAATTTTAGTGGATGCTTTTAAGGAGATGTCTGGAAAGCTTGATATACTCTCATTCAGAGAAGCAATTTTTATTGATAAATCCAAAATAAGTAATTTTTTTTTCAGAATAGTCCCTGAAATTCCACAGATTAGCTAACAGATTTATACCACCCAGAGTGCTTTGACATAAAGAAATGTGTAAGTACTTACTGTTGTTGTAGTAGCTGTTCAAACATCTGTGTGAGGGCTCTGTGTGCCACTAGATGTAAGATATTAGCTCAGTTTCTGTGAACATTCATTCTTACCTGTTCAGAAACTGCCGTTTATGATTGTACAGACAGCTGTCCACAAGGACTGTGCCTGAAATCATCAGGTTTTCATATACAGCCATGCACAGTCTTGGATTTTTTAGTCACTCTTCTCTTGGAATAAATTTGAGTTGATGACTGGGTAGGTCAAAATGTGCATGCAAAATTATTAGTGCTCTGTGCCATTCAGTTGTCTGGAACTGGATTTGGGGAGGTTTTGTACTTATTTGGAGATGGAGGAAGAGCAATCTGAACAGTCAGAGGTTTCATCTACTCTTGTTGTATGGATAGATGTCAAAGAGAGAAAAAGCTACATTAATCATATCCTGTCAGTTTAAATGTAGGGCTTTTTATGCCCTATTTTTCTGGGAAAATACATATAGTACTGCACCACACAATCACGTTAAGTACCACACAGGAAAACCTGCAAAAGGTGTTGCCATGGTCTAGATTTTGAGAAAATAGCCTAGCAAGACATTTTCATTTTCAAAAGTCAAACCTGCCATTATATTTATGGCTTTGTTTAGATTCTTTTTTTTTTTTTTTCTTTTTGTACATCTCCATCTAGAGTTACAAAGAAAATAGACCTGCTGTGATGTGAACCCCAAAGGAAAGATACACGGTGTCTGTAATACACTGAAATGTCAGGAAATCATTTATTGAGCCACTGGTGCCTTTAGAGGCTGGCTATAATTTGCTTTGCTGTCTGATAATGTGTGTGTTTGTAGATCAATTATCTCAGGAGCTCTTTGGAGCCATAAGGTCATCTTTCGCATATTTGTCAGATACTTCTGTGCAGAGTTGCCAAGTGGCACATTTTTCTTCCTGAACTTAATAGATCATCTATCCAAGTAAGTGAGCAAAGAGATTATCTGGTGATGACAGTACTCTCAATGCTAAAGCTTTGTCATACCTTTATGTATATATAGTGAACAAATGATAAGAGAAGTTTTACCTAAAAAAAAGTAGAATTTGGTTTCTTTCAGATTGATGATTGGTAATTCGCCTGTAAGCACCTTTATTCAAATACCAGTATTTTAATCATGCCTGCATGCAGGTGGACAGAAGTCTTTTGTGACAACAGCATAATTTCTCTCAGTGGTCCAAGGCTGAATAGATATTCTGGAAGGAATCCCATCTTTTATATTGAGAACAGGACTTGTGACCATCAGCATCACTTGTTTTCTCTTAGGACAGTAGCATTCTTTTCCATTACCCGCTTGAAATTAAAACTTGAAATCTTTATGAAGTGTATATTGAAATTTAAAAGATAAGGAAAAACTGAATTTGGAGAAAAGATTACATAATGGTCATTCCATGTAATCTAAAGACCATAGACCACATGTGAAGACCCTGTCATATGAAGAACACGTTAATAGAATTTCCTAGTGCATAATTGTTGCTTGGATTTTTTTGTTTTTTCCTGAGAGATTTTAGATTCAAGACTTCTAAATATTTTCAAGGGGATGGGAGAAGAGGAACAGAAAACAAAGTATATTTCTGGTTATAGAACTCTAACTTTGGAGTTTCCAGTTTCAGCCCTTTCACAGTATGTTTCATGTATATTTATGGAAGCCACTGAGGGAAAAACAATATCTTGTTTTGGATCTTTAAAGCCTGATGCAGCTAACAGCTAATTTCTTTGATGTCCCTTGGTGTGTTGAATTTAATTTATCAAGAGCAAACTAATATGAAATAGTAAAATAATTATTAAACTGGAAGTAAAAATAAATTATTAAAACATACCAACAGAGGAAAATAAAGCAGATAATGTCTAAGTTTCTGGGATGTTTCTCATTTTAATTACGTTACATTAATTACATTAATCCTAATCGCTACTGGACTGGTGATGGGACAGTATTTTCTACTTTGTTGTAGCAAGTAAGTTTAGAGAAGGGAAAGATATGGAAATAAGTTCATGCAATCCAAACTGACATCATAAAAATGGACACTATTTGTAGAACTAATCATTCAGTGTACCTAGGAAAAAAAATTTCAATGTGTAAGTTTCATAATTATGCAAGTAATTCCACATTTTTTATCAGTTTTTACTTGTTTCTTCTGTTGTTTGTTTAAAACTTTAATTACACCTGAATGACTCTTACGTAAGTTTTCCATGAATTTTTGAGTCTTGAGAGTTCACATTCAGAAAAAAATGGGTGCTGTCACGATCTGAGCAATATTTTTTCTGAAATATTGCATTTGTCTTAACACAGAGCAGAGATGATACTTAGAAGTTTTGATCAGGGTATTTAGTTAGATTTTTGGGAACAGTAATCCTAATCCAAAACTTGTCCTCCTTTTGGAGATAAGCTAGATCATAAATTCCAAACATAGTGGGAGATTTTGTTTTATGACAAATTAAGTTCATAGTTCAACTACTCCATGCTAATCTCCTTTAATGCCAACCAAACTTTGCCTCGGACAAAATTTGTAGCTAGAAAAAATTAAATTCCATTTGAGAATGCAAAAAAGTGCAGGGAAATGGTGGTTTTCTACATGCAGGTGAAGGTAATTCTAATTTGCACATTAAGTCAATGTTGCAGTATAAATTCTCTTTGGGAACCTATTTTCAGTGATTGGTAACACTGGGAGCCAAGACATGGGAAGAATGGTCACAATGAATGCATGAAAGCAACTATCTTAAGATTTTACCAGGATAATACTGCTGTATGTATGGGTTTGTTTTGGATTGAACCTTTTTTTTTTTTTTCTCCTTAGATACTCTAGATTGCTAGTAAACATGCATACTAAGAAGCTCAGCTTTTAACATAAATTTTAAACAGAATGAAGCATTTTTAATAAGGAAAATGTAGATTTGGAGGTTTTTAGGACTTTCTGTTCATTTTTCCTTCTTACTGTTGCTTTTGTTTTGAAATTTCATCTTATGCTTAGATATTTTCTCCTCATAAAAAATTACTAACTTAATTCCTGTGTTGCTTGAAAAACCACAGAACATTCTGTAGTTAAGCATTGAAACAGAAGTCAGACATCTTAGATTAAAATGCCAAACCAGTATTGAGTCACATTTGAGTTGTGTTTTTTTTTTATTTCTAAGTGTATATTGGGCCATCATCCCTGCCTTTTTGTTCTATCTTGTTCCTCCAGCATCCACTTCAAAGGGCAAATCAATATACATATGCTTTTTATTTTTAAAATAAATAATAAGACATGTAGTTAATTAAAGCTATATGAAGTTTTAATGCCACGTACATTCTTTTATCAGAATTCCTGTCTCTGCCCACTTTATCATTCCTGCTGGGGGCTTTTTTTAGGTAAAAAAAAATATTGCTTGTTTCTTTTTCTCATGCTGATCATGAATTCAATGGGGATCAGCTCCTGCCAGTAAAGGCTGCATATTTATGCTATTGATATGTGAGGGAAGGAAGCTGAGGGCTGTTTGTATTGTACTATAAAATTAATAAATAATGAATCATTAGAACCACATCCTGCAGCTCACGGGTGAGCAATAATTTGGTCTGAGGGTTGTATTTCTATTTTCTACTCTAAATGTGCTTGGGATACCACAACAGGGGAGCATTGCTGTTGCAGTACCTGTGAGCACTGTCCTAGTCTATGTCCTTTGAGATTTGCTCTCTTTCAAGGTGGGGAGGTGGAGCAACAGGAAGCAGGCAGCATGTCTCTTGGGGTACTTCACACTCCAGCAAAATTGTGAGAAGATCTGTGCATATGTGTGCTAGGAATCCTCAGTTGTCAGGAGAGGGCTGAGGTGCCCTTATCTTTGTTGGCTAAGATAAGGAAATCATCTTGACTCAATCTCACCAATCTCATTTACCTGTGTTTTTTTTACCACAGGTAAAAATGCACTGGAGACCATTAACCTGATATTGCTATGCAGTATAAAGTTAGAAAAAAAAGGACACAACTGTTTCCCATTCCTTGAAAAACCAATGGTCCCTGTTCCAAATCATCTGATGGTGCTGTAATTGCTATTGTTATTCAGAAATATTTCATTATTTGGGGACTGCTTGGGCAATGATTGTGCCCATCCTTAATTGAACACTAATTCAGTTCTTCCTTAGGAAGAATTTAACTGGCATAGAGTATAAAAACTTGATCTTCAAGATCACAACTGGGAAGTACTCAGGAGGCACTATAAAATACATTGAAGCTGAAAGAACAGTTACAGTATGTTTTAAATTTGGCTGTACTGGAAACATATATTTTAACTGATTTTTAAACCCTCAGATGATTTGTCAACATTAACACTCAATGTGGTCTTGCAGAGTGTTGTGTGGTAATTTTACTCATTTCAGCAATTACTACCTCCTTTAAACTCAGAAAGAGCATGTAAGTGGTGGCAAAGTTGCACAAAAATAGATGTGAAAGCACTGATGTGCTGAAAATGGTTTGTATTAGAGAAGATGTGATATTCATATGACTGACAGATCTTTAAGTGTAAACTACACTGACAGGGCAGAAGGGAGACCTGTTTTTAGAGAACAGTACCAACAATGGATTAAAAGGCTTTAGAGATTCCAGTGGTTTTAATTCAAAGCGATGAGTTTAGATGCACAGCGTCTCATGTCAGCCTTTACATAGAATGTGCCTGAGGGCATTGTCCTTGTGCTGGACCAGAACTAAAGTTTAAAAATGAATGAATAGAGGGAAAATGTAGCAATATACAGTAGGTGTGCATACATCAAAACTAATAACAACACTGTGACTTGTTAAGATTGACAGGTTCCTTGTTTAAAGAACCAATTGACAACACTGATACTTGACCAGTTTCAGTGACTTTTAATTTATTTTTCAACAATATTTTCTCTAGTCTCCTTCTAGACCATAAATGATATAACTTATGCACTTCTGAATTTCAGTGCAATTCATCCTTGCTAATTACTCCTTGCTGGTGGCTTTGGAAGATAGACGGGAGAGTGAATAACAGCATTGCTAGTACAGTGTGTCACTACAGAATAAACAGAGCAGAAGGAGGGAGACAGATTGTGGTGCAACAATGGCCAAATATTTACATTTTCCTCAGCAAAGCAAGCACAGAGGAGTCATTTTCTCAGCATGAGAGCTTAAGCTAGAAACTGGATCTTTTCCATGTAAATGAGAGACTACCACTGATATAAAATAGTGAAGGTGACCACCTTCCCTTTTCTGTTTTATTTGTAAAAGATTTGGGGTTTGTTTTGGGGTTTTTTTTGGGTTTTTTTTTTGTTTTTTTTTTTCTTTTTTTTTTTTTTTTTTTTTCTTTTTTTTTTTTTTTTCATTCTGTCAGACCTGCAGGTTATCAAAAATCTAATTCCTATGATGAGCTGACAGTTTGGAGAGTAGCTAGGACTCCACAGAAGCTTTACATGCTTTTCTGAATGAGAAAAAAAGAGTGCTTTGAACTTTGCAAGGTAGTGGAGTAAGCTATGCTGATGAGGCATTGATGAAAAAGAAAGGTTGGGAAAATTGCCAGTGGAATTTCGGGTACTGGTACAGATAAACTAAATTTGATATGAAAAGGACTTCAAACAAAAATATAAATCATAAAGGAAGGAAGAAACCAAATTATCACTATATAAATGTATTTCATGCCTCCTCTCATTTGAACGGTTTTCTTCTAACTGCACAATATCCTATGTTAAAATTTTACTCTTGCTCTTCCATGGAACTTTTTGCTAATTCATGCCCTTTCCTAGATGTGGCCTTTTTTTCATCCACTGGGGTTTCAGCTGAGACTTTAGTAAACATTTATGTGAACCCTCTGAAATCACTCCGAGGATTATATGTATAGAAATGTTCAGTGTGGAAAAAATTATTCTAGTTTCTACTTTCAATTCATAACGTCCTGTGAGAGTAGTCCTGATAAGGTCTAAAACCTTAACTGCAAGCTACACTAGAAATCTGAGACAACCTTTGAGGATTTAAGAGACATCAGATTTCCTCAGTGTGGGCAGAGGAAATAAAAGTGCTGTCAGTATGTGATGGGCTTCTGGAGAAATATCATGAGCCAGGGAGAAATGTAGTCCAGATCTGGTGAAATATTTTGCTTTCTTGGCTTATATTCACGGTAGAAAACATCTTGACATAATCCTGTTATTTCTTTGAGAATAAAAACATTTCTGCCTTTGCTGTGAGTGCGTTCATCTCTGGAGATCTCTGCCAGAAAAAAGAGTCCATCTCCCCATTGGCTCAGCCTGAAACATTCACCTTTACCCACATAAGAGACTTGGAAATCCAGTAGCTATGATAAGGGACAGAGTGTACTAATGCAGAAACATTCAGCTGCTCTCAGCAGGAAGTGTCTTGTCAATACTGGAAATAAGTAATGTGCTAAAGATTTACTGTCAGGTGGCTGTCTTGACCACAGCAGGGTGGAAACTTGCAGCAGGAGGATGGCTGTACATTCTTAGCTCACCCGTGTTTACTTTGATGGACGTGTGTAGTATCCTTGGTCTGGATTATTACACTGAATTGAAGGGAGGCTGTAGTAATAGATAAACCCAGAAAAAAATGTTTTCCACCATAAACAGAGAAAATAACAGTTAAATAATTGGACATCACCTCTATTATTTTCTTTTTCCCTCGGATTTTGCACAGTGCCCTGCATTAAACTGAAAAAGTTCTGGTCATGCTGTTTGCAGTAGATAAAAATTGATTGAACAAAATGGTTGATCCATGGTTATTGTGATCTTGTATTTATTTTTATAAATTAAAATTTATGTCATTCATTTTGGGGTTGTGCAGTTATTAATTTATTTTTCTACAAAGAAAAATTACATCAGTTTTCTTATGTAGTGCTTTTGAACAACTTTTAAAATTATGAGGAGAAAATATGTCTTTCACAGCTTGTTTGGTATTAGAAATTTGCTTATTTTAAAGTGCACTAATACAGGCTGCAAATTAGTAATCATAAAATCATGGAATATTTTGGGTTAGAGGGCCATGTAGTCCAACACCCCAGCTATGAGCAGGGGCATTTTAAAATAGATCAGGTTGCTCAGAGCTCCTCTAACCTGATCTTGAATGTTTCCAGGGAAAGGGTATCTTCAAATAGATCAGATTGCTCAGAACCCCATTCAAACCTTGAATGTTTGCAGGGATAGGGCACCACCTCTTTGGGCAACCTGTTCCAGCGTCTTTTCACTCTCATAGTGAAAAATCTCTTCCTTGTTTCTAACACAACTCTACCCTCTTTTAGGGTAGTGCCTTGTTCAATTTGAAGTCACTTCCTCTTGTCCAATCACTACATACCCTGGTAAAAAGTTTGTGCAGATCTTTTGTAGGCTCCTCTGTAGGCTTCTTCCTGTACTGGAAGGTTGCTGTGTTTCCCCAGTGCCTTCTCTCCTCCAGGCTGAACACCAACTCTCCCAGCTTGTTTTAATAGTGAGGTGCTCCTGCCCTCTGATCATCTTTGTGGCCTCCTCTGGACTCCAACAGGTCCATGTCCTTCTTATATTCAGCATTCCAGGTGTAGTCTCCTAAGAGTGGAGTAAAAGGGCAGTGTGTAAACCCTAACACAGAAAGAACTTCTATGCGTACCTTATTTTTTAAAATCCAGAGTAACTATAGAAACACGGAAAACTTCCTCTGCCACACCCCTAAGTAGATACATATGCTTATAAATCCGCACTGACTACTTCCAATCACCTTTTTCTACTACCTGTGTTTGGAAATGCTTTCTAGAAGGATTAGTTGACCCATCACCTTCCCAGGGAGTGAGACCTGTAGCTTGCCTGTAGATGCCTGGATTTTTCTTCTTACACTTAACAGACTTAATTGGCAAACAAGTCCAATTGTATAAAAGCATTGGGGCTTTGAATTTTATCTATAAAGAATAATTCTTAGAATTTGACAGTGTAGATGTAAACTTTTCCATTAATTGAAAATATGCCTTTATGCTGGTTATTCTTTTGTTATTTAGAGCATTGGGGGGCTAATTCTTACTTTGCTCCAAAAAAATCATAAAGAAAAGCTAATAAATGTCTATCTTCCTTCTATTCTGCTAGACACTAAACTATTTTTAGTGCAATTTTAGTGTCATTTACAGAGCAGCCATTTTACAAGGCACCTTCTGGGCAGTTACCTTAGTGTCCTGAGTTTCCAAGTGCCTCTGAGCTGCCTCAAACACCAAAATGGTTTTTTGAAAGCCCTAAAGCCCTAAACTACACCAAGGGATAATTTTAATAATTCCTTCTAATTGATAAATCATTATGTGAGTCTCTATGTCCTCTAAGATACCTATGCCTCATCTGCATTTCTGACCTACATCTGTGACTATTTTAATAATAAATTCCATGTCAGTGGTTGCTTCTAAGCAAAAAGTACATGTAAAAAAAAAATCCTGTTTCCCAAATTACCTGATTTTCACATTTTAATCATATGTACATTTTGCTAACCATTTTTCTAAACCTAGATTTCTTTCAAAGTGGAAGGGTTCAAACAGGAAACCATCAATAATCTTGATGTTTCAGGGTCAAAATTAGATTGTACTTCAGAGTATGTGTGTTTCTGTTCCTTCTCTGTCTGTGGTACTTTAAAACACAATGAATGCTGGGTCTTGACCTGTCTTTGAAAAACTGGATTGCTGCGGGTATTAAAAAAGATTTTCAAGATTTTTTTTTTTATCTCTGAACATTTAAATATGCTTTAAAAAATGTCATTCTGATATTGTAAGTGAATGAACAAATGAGAGAAACTTGCTTTTCAGTAAATGGCAAGGGTATGATGGGAGTTTCCTGACAGCATGAAACGAAGCACAGACCACTTTTCTTGTCTATCATGCACTTCAGTCATTAATTCACGCTGTTGTCTGGGCAGCGTGCCACATGCCAGATGCATTCTAGATATGGTACATGCAGGAAATTTTCTGGAAATAAAGATTCATGTCACTCTTCTTCACTAAATGTGACAAGATGGTTGATTTTGAAGGGGTTTACTTCTGAAACAGAGAGTGATTCCCTTGTCCCCTTTTTCATATGAACTTTGTAGAAAAACCCAGAAGTATTTAATAGGCATTATAAGTTAAATTATGACTGGACTACAAAGAGTTAATAGCACTGGATCAGTCTTGCAACACGTGGGAAACTTTTGCAGTGCTATCTAGATGTTTGTTTTCTTTTTTAATTGAGATCATTAAACAAGTTGAAATGTTGTCTGCATTCAGCTGTGAGGAAAGAGAAATTCTCTTTCCTTCAGCCTTCCCACAGACACAAATACTCAGTACCAGCAGTAAATAATTCAATTAAATACAGTGCAACACAGTATAGTTGCATTAAAAATTATGAGAACTGATTCAAAGTGGAAGAAAATGAGTTAATTTAGAGCAGATGAGATGACACATCCTTCTTTCTATTTTTACCTTCTGGTTGTAAGATAATACCTGACTGTATTCCAAAAGGAGCAGGAGACAAGCAGGGATATTTTGTTCCTTTCTGAGTAGGAGATACAGGAAAAAATGAAAGTCATAGCTTAATCTTAAAATTAGTTTGCAAAAGACTTGGAAAACAAGGAAATGAAAATTCAATTTCTTGTTTTCTTTCTGAACATTGCTATGGTTGCAATAGCAGCCAGAGCCAAGGAGAGCTTAATCTCTGAGAAACCAGATAATGCCCTTAGCTGAATAGCCACTCTGAAGGTGTGAAGAAATAAATGTGAAGCAGTTTTTTGCCTTTCTACTTTATGGCCACACACACACTAATTCTTAGTTTCTGGATTTTCATGTTTCTCCCATTTCATTAAGTGCTCAACATGATTTTTTCTTTTAATTTATTTGTCTTCTAGACAATTTTAGACTAACGATGTGTGAGGCAGAAAGAAGTGTATCCCCTGTGAAAGCAGAGGAATTTCCAGAGCCACTCTGCTCAGGTGTCTTTCACCACTGTTCCTGCTATCACAGAAATTGCCAGCAGGCACACCTGGAGAGACACAGCCCTCATTTAAATAGGGGGTTTAAAGTAGAGGAAAAGCCTACAAAGGGAATGAACATGTTCTTGATCTGGTAGTGCCGCACTATGCAGCAGCCAGAAGACTGGAGACTAGGAGGAGCTCAGGTATTTGAAGCTTGAGGCCAGGATGGCTTCAGGCTTCTGATTGTTTTTTGTGGTCTGGGTTGTTTGTATTGCTGTGCATGCTCCTCTGATTCCTGATGAGGCACTCAGTATCCTCACTCTGGAAGAGAATAAAAAGTAAAACCATGATATTTGTATTTTTGAGGGAATTCTTTTAACTTTGAAGGTGGAACTTTTGTTTCAAATGTAGCAATGAGATGCACTTTGGTAGAGAGAATTTGGACCCAAGTCATGTAAGTCTTTAAATACTTCAAACTTGAATCTCATGGTTATACAAATAGTTAAGAACATAAAATCCTTCTGCTACATGTTCTTTCTGCTTCTTCAATGCTAGGAGAGGCTACCCTGGGTGAGGGGCTGAGGTGGTCAGGATGTGGGACAGGAAGCTTGCTCTGCTCTTTCCTCTGCAGGAGAGATGCAGAGGTGTGTTGCCCTTACTGTTGGTTCTGCAGCTTGGTAAGCAGCAGCCAAATGTAGCTGTAAAAGATTTGTTGGAAGGAGGGTAGGAGAAATAAAGGAAATGAGTGGCACAAAGAAGCATTTTGGTCATTGAGCAAGGATTTGTGGTGGGTGGTTGCAAATTCCCACTCTACTAAACTCTGGGCACTGATGATCAGTGAGTAGCTCCCATCAAGGGGATGAATTGCAAAAAACTATAAATAATTATGGTCTACTGCATGTGTTGATTTAACAGTCTGTAAGGTTTGCCAAGAAAGAGTTGAAAATATGTTTTCAAAGCAAGTGTGAAAGGCCATGGTGCCTTTATCTTCAACGAGGGACCTATGACCTACAAAAGTGTGTGACAAATTTGTATCTCCAGAGTTTCAGTTTTGCTGAGGAAAATACATCCTTCTAGCCCAGCAGTTGCAGAAATAACAGCCCAAATGTGAAACTGAGGTGAACTCATTAACTCCTTGACTTTGTTAGTGTCTTCATACAGTATATTTAGGAGTGTGAGGTTTTTTTCCCACACCGTGTGAGCTGTGATAAAATTGTGAATTTGAAGGCTTCTTGGTAGCAACGAATGTTCAGTGACTCTTGGCTGAAAGAGGAGAAAGGAAAAGGAGCGGGAAGTAGAACAGGGATTGTTTTGAATTAGGGTGGGAAAGAAAAATGTAGTAATAAGATTCTTCTGCCTTGACTTCACACCTTTGGTGTAGCTAGGAGTTGATGGAGAATGGTTTTGATGTGTGCTTAATTTGGGAAGAAATACACCATATTTTTAAATGTTTTTTGGCCAGGAATGTAATTTTAAACTTCTTAAATTGGTGATCCTTAATGAGAGGTGTGCTGCTCACGTCTCAAATAGCAAGAAATCTTTGTGGTAAAACTAGAGACACGAGACTTGGTATTTTTATCAGCCTTGTGATAATCAAGCACACAACTTCTACCTTCTGCCTCCTTTGTGCACAGTTTGAAAAATGTTGCTCCAAGCTGTGAGGGAAAAGCAAAATAAATGAGGGGAGGATAGGACAGGGACAGAAGGTTTTCTCTCTTGGACTTGAGAAGCCGACGTACTAAGGTCTAGGTTGATCTAGTCAAGTTCTGTTGGCTGATTTCCTTTTGAAATGCAGAAGATGATAAAGAAGGAAATATCAGCTATATCACATAAAATACAATCAGGCTATAATCCATTTCAGTAAAGAATTTTTTTTTTATTTCTTCCAATCTCTTCTGATACACAATTCTGTAAGTCAAAAAAGCATGAAGTTACTTCATGAGAGAATTGCAATGGAAGAAAATGTTTTTGGTTACTTGGATATATTTTATTCTAACAATAGTAAAAAAAGAAACAAACCTAGTTATAACCAATGTGTAGTAGTTACAAGCTCCTGTATCTTGGAGAATGGGTCTAAAGAGAAAATATGTAGGCTAAGAATTGATGCAATTGGTGGTGATCTGTATCAAATTCAAGATCTGCATCATTGAGTTTACTGAGTCTGTGCTCACTTAGCTGTTGTGCCCAGACTGATTGAAAATGTATAATGACAAGATTACTAATCTGGGAAGAATAAACCATGCTAGAAGTAGGAAAAACAAACCAGTGTTTCACTAGGATCATGTGAAATATTTCTTTTGATATTAGTCTTTAACCCAGGTAATGCTTTTCTATTAATCCATCTCTCTAATACACATCTGGGTGTGGATGTGGCTCAGTGTCTCTTAAATTTGCTTGAAAAGCTCTTTGGTTTTACTTTATTTCCTCTTCAGTTAGAAAATAAACACCTAAAATTAAAATATATCATAACTTAAGCCCTAAAGCAGAGTTTTCTATTGTACTGACAGGAGAATTTAAGTAGTGTCCTGGGATAATTATCAGATTGGAGTGATTTCCAGCTAAATAGAGGGACAGAACAGGAGTTGTAACTATATGGTTGTGCCTGAAATGAGTGGATCAGAGGGACTAAAGAGCTTTTTGTGTTATACTGTCATTAGGAAACTGTCTTCCTGTTTTAGAAGCTCAGTTGGGAGTGAAGTTGATTGGTGATGATTATGAACGTGGTGACTGTGCTTTGTGCTTGAATGGGAGATAGCTTCAGGAGGAGATGAGAGCTAAATCAAATCATTGGTTGTGCATAAGTGTAATCTTGAGACTTGGAGAGCCTTCCCAGCAACTCAAGGTGAGAAATGTAGAACCAGTTTGCTAATCTGAGTGGTGGGTAAATGAACAGGAAGAAGGAGTATAATAAAGGTCTTGATTTGAGGGTTTGGATTTGTTGGTGTTTTTTGTTGTTTGTTTGGGTGTTGTGAATGTGCATGTGTGATAACAAGAAATTTCTTTTCATGTTCTTATATAGAATTTAGATTCCCTATAAATGGAACACAAAGATACCACTTAAATATCATATAAATGGGAATTGCTTTTATTTAGAACTTAGACATAATGAGGCTTCTGGAACAAAATTTCAAATCACTGTAATGGAAATCTATCCCTTCTGAGTTGGTAATAGCTTCACAGCTGGAGGACGTCAGAAAAGGGAAAGAACTCTGTGCAGTACTTTCCTTAGAATGAAACAGAAAATTTGACTGAATACGTGAACTTGCAAGACAGTGAATGAGACTTGACAGCTTCAACATGCAGATCTATAGAAGAAAAAGCGTGAACTACTGTATTTTGAAATAAGAAACTTATCCTTTTGGCTTTGTTACTGTTGAAGAGTAGTTTAATTGAGAGAGATGTTTTTCCAGCATTTTTCTTGCTAATGCTGAGAAATTTTCTTTTAATGCTGAGAAATTTTCAAAACATAAATTTATATTTTAAGTAAGGACCATTTCTCATGAGCAAAAGGATAATATTTTCATCAATTGAAATTTTCATTATGAGCTTTAAACATAAATTTACTTAACTGAGGAAACACCTCTTTACTGGATAATAGAATTATTATTATTATTATTTACTGGATAATAGAATTACTCAGTGGGATAATAGAAGTAAAATCAGAAGGGGTTTTGAGGGTTTTTCTGGGGTTTTTTAAAATATATTGTTGGTTTGGGGGTTTTGGGGTATTTTTGGTTGTTTTGTTTTCGGTTTTTTTTTGTTTGTTTGTTTGTTTGTTTGTTTTTTTTTAACAGAATCTGCCAAATTAAATGTGACATGGTTTAAATGTGGCATGATTTACTTTAGGATGTGTCACATTTTCATTTTTCTGGCTATAAGAAAAAATAAGTTCCTGCAGTTTTATGAGTCTTTTTAAATGAATGTTCATCTCCCTCCTATGCAGTCAGAATGAGATAAGTATATATCAAATTGACTTTCTTAATAAAATGTAATCTTGAAAAAGTGCTATATGGAGGTTAAGGAAACAGTCAAACAAAAAAACCCAGCAAAACCTCACCAGCTGTCATTGTTCAACTCAACATAGTCAAAGACTTCATGTTTATTAGTGGGGTGTGGGATTTTTTGTTTGCCTTTTTTTTAAAAAAAAACAATAGTCAATATTGCTATTTTAACCCTTAAAACTGATTCTGTAATATGAAGATAAACATTTAGGTAAATGAAATGGGGTACCCAGGGAGGTGGTGGAGTCACCAACCCTGGAGATGTCCAAGAAATGGCTGGACATGGAACTTAGTGCTCTGGTCTAGCTGACAAGGTAGAGATCAGTCAAAAGTTGGACTACGTGATCTTGGAGATCTTTTCCAAGCTTTACAATTCTTTGATTCTATAAAATTCCTCTTCAAGCATCTCATTTTGTTAGGCATAGCTCATAAAACTTATCTTCATTAAATTTAGACCAGCAGTAATATAGGCAATAATTTTTTAATCGTTATTCCTGTATGGTGAACCGATGACTTTTTAGGACAATACATGAAAATATTAAAATGCTTAATTACAACATTTTTGCATTGTCTTGTTTTTGTGGGTTTTTTTTTTTTTTGTTTGTTTGGTTTTTTTTAACAAAGTGTTGCTTGTGCTATTTTATAATTATCTCTAAAAGGTCCTCTAGTTGAGATGCTTTGAGAGAGTCATTGTAGTTGTCATTGTGTTTGGTGACTTTGCACATTTATGGAGAAAAATATAGCTATCAAGGAAATGCAGCACTAAGCTGGATCCTGGCTCTCTTGTAGGAGAGAGCAGAGGAGCATAGGTAGCAGGGGAAGGTAAATGGCAGAGGCTTTTTCATTTGATAAAGATCTTTAGAGTGGTACTCACAGTAATACACTTCACTGTTATGAACGCTCCTCTCTGAACCTTAGAATGGCTTTGCAAAAACAGTTTTTCTGTCATGTGTCAAATACAGCACCTCCAGGACAGAATTTGTATAACTCTACCAGAAAATTAAAACAGCAGTTCAGTAACTCTTCCTTGCAAATATTCTGAACTATGATCAGGTCTGAAAAGCTTTTAAGGAAAGCGAGTTTAAGTGTTTTGCCCTATAATTCTTCTGTCAAACAAACTTTGAACAACCATTCACAAAAGCTTTTCCCTACTTGCCCTCACTTGCCCACTCATCCTGTGGGGTTTTGTTTTGTTTTTATTTTTTTGTTTTGTTTTGCTTGGGGGTTTGTTTTGTTTTGTTTGTTTTTCAGTTGGATTTGGTTTTTTGTTTTGTTTTGGTTTGGAATTTTTCCCCTAGCAGTCCACTGGCATGAAATGGACTAAATTTGGGTCAACTCCTCTGCTTGAGTTATTCCAGTGACTTTACTTCTTTTTCCACATTGGTCCTGCACATAGGTTCGAGGGTTTTTTTTTGGTTGGTTACTTTGTTTGGTATGATTTGGAGTTGTTATTTTTAGCTGCCTGCTCTAGGTTTTAAAGTGATTTGTATAAGTACCCTCTGTTATTGAGGTGTATTCTGCAGCTGATTTTTTTTTTTCATAATTTTACAATTTTGAGTGTTGTTTTTATTAATTTAGTGTATCTAAAGAAACTTCACTCTGTAGTTAACATAAAATCAAATTTTACATACACATAAACTCCTTTGCCCTTTTCCATGCATTTGATGCAGTTCAAGGTACTTTGAAAATAACTTTCAACTTTAACAAAAAATGGTTAGAAACAATTGTTGATTTTAAATTAATTCCACACCCTAAAATGTGGAGTAGTTCTTTAAAGTGTAGAGTGTGGAATAGTTTTTTTAGGAGTAGTTTTTTTAAAATGTAAATCTCTCAGGCATTTCACGTCTTTTCACATAATAGTGCTTATTCAGAAAATTATTGCATAGTAACTTCATTTGAAAGTTATATTAATATATCATTAATATAAATTTATATCCTTATTAAACTGCAATGGATTAATTACATTTAAAGAACACAAGAGGCTATATCTGAATGCATCCTTTTGAGTCTGAAAAAAGAGGTTGCATAGTATGTCACTTCCCTATTAAACTTATCTTCTTTTCATTTTTGTTAAAGAGCAAAATCAGGGCAGATGTCCATTTCCTTTCTTCTGTCAGATCAGCTTCTGCTGCTTCGGATTTGTCACAGAGCTCAAGCATAAGTAAAGGCATGGGCAAGGGACCTGGGTTCCTCTCTTCTGGTTCATGCATTAAGTCCCAGCTCCAGGTCTGAGTCCTTTCCAAGGTTTCTTGAGTTTAGTGGATAAATCTTTGACCAGTGATAATGGCTATGGCTCCCCAGCTGGTGCCCAGTCACTTGCTGGATTACAGGTTCAGCAAAGGCTCAATTCATAATAGTTTTTTCTGAAATCTCTCAGATAATATTTCCCTTCACAGAATGGGTATTTCAAGTTCAGAAGCTATGTTGAGAGAAGCAGTGAAATGTTTAAGTGTCTGCTCCAGCTTTTTTGACATTTGAGTGTAAAAATGCAAAAAAAAAAGGCATTCTTAGAAGACTTATAGTAATTTCTGGTTTTCTTTCACTAAGAAAAATTTAAATGTTGTCTTCCCCAGAATGCAACACACTCTTTCAGTCCCGGAAAAAGAAGAGGGAAATTGAGAAAGAAAAAAGGGGGAGCGAAAGAGAGAGCAGGATGGGTGCTTACCTCACTTTTTAGAGGGGGAAAACACACTTGCAGACTCATTCTGATAGTTTTTTTGTGTAGCTTTTCCAGTCTTCAAGGAAAAGAAGAAATGACCAATTTCCAATTTTACCACATTACTATTTCCAAGTAGAGACAAGAATAGCTCAAACTGATGTTGCTTTGGATGTAATAGGATCTTTAAAAGGTCTTTCTTGCCATGTATGTGTCAACTGCAGTAGACCAAAATCTTAAATGGGAGACTAAATCTTCTTTTCTGGTCTCCAAATACAGCTCTTTTCATAGGCTTAAGACAATTCTACTCATGAACTGATTAGAGAAATATGCTATGAGATGTATTTGTTCCTCTTTTTCCTGTATTCCTGGCAAGCGATAAATGACACTAATATTAAATTTCAATTTATGGTATTATTTTGTAAACATCACGGGTCATTTCTGCACAATAAACTTCACCCTCTGAAAAAACTTGCCCAGAATGTTAGTCTCCCTAAGTTCACCACCTGAAAGGTTGGTCTGTTTCTTGTAATAATTATGCATTGTCCAAATTTAATATTTATTTATTAAATGTAAATGTTGAAATTGTGCTTCTGAGTTTCTTTAGACCTTAGGACATTTGCTTCCAGTGATTTCCTTATCTGGAAATGTCACTTCTCATTCATCTGGTGATAGATTAATATTACTTTTCTTTCTGTTGTGAATATACTTTATACTTGTCTGATAGTAAACCTTTCCAAACAAAACCACTCTAACTTTAATAAGCACTCATGAGAAACCATACTTAGAGCTTTTTCAAATCTTCAAAATCTCATATGTCCATTGAATTGCTGTTTTTCTCCCCACCCTTTAATTAAATCAAAGGAAATTATCACCTTTTGGTAGATTGTTCTTTCTCATAAATATTAATGTCTCTGTCCTGATTTAACTGTTTCTCCTGTTTGTTTTCTTGTTTGTGCTGATTGTCTTTAACCTTCAGCTCTAGACACAGTCGACTTGGTGCTATTAATTAGTAGAAGTCTTCTGCTAATATGAAACATATGCATGAATTTAGAAGTATTCTAAACAATTAAAGTCTAAATGCATAGATATCACCTTGACTTTACAGAAGGACTAGCATAAGAAAGCCCACCTTTAAGAAAGGATATCAGGAGATCATTCCTGACAGAGGAGGAATGAATTACAAGGATAATCTTGATAGTCAAGGCCAGGAATGTAAATGTGTATTGTATTGCCACTGTTTTTAAAATGACAGCAAGGTCATTTCTGATTTACTTGGAGTACATTACTAACAGTTTGTGTGTGTATGCATCTGCAATATGCATGAGATTTCGCTTACCTGATTGTAGAAAACAGGTTGGAATATGAGAGCTAGGAATTCATAGAATTTTCTTATGGAGTCAAGTGGCTACTCTAAAAGATGATTGCCATACGAAAATGCAATTGTGACCTTTTATTATTCTGCAATTTTTCATTTTATGTAGAAGCAGTATAATCTTTTCCCCTCATGTGTTGACATTAATCAAATCTGACATTGCAGAATTACGTTGTGCCTTCCACACTCAATTTTTCAGCACTTTTGTAGTTTTTATACAGCTTTCTATAGTTTCATACTAACCCTGTCCATTAGTTCTTGATATAGTCTTGTGACTTTGCAAAGATTTGATATTTCTTGTTTGCTCAAAAGAATTGCTGGCTCTGACCAATAGGTTATTTTTGAATCAACCAGTATGCTAATCTCAACCAAAAGATTGTGGCCCTCCTACTTGGTTCCTTCAGACGTGTAAATACTATTTTTTGTCTAGCCCATGAAACAAATGTCTGTACTAGGGGATCAAGGTGGTTGTTGCTGAGATCTTCACCTAATTTTCTCCCCACCTGGTGATATAACTAGAGTATGCTCTGACAGCTTGGTGCTCCAATGTGGGGATTTTTTCCTTGTTTTAACATGACCATCTTCATCACTGACTTGTGTGTCTACCTCTGATGTTTGAATTAAATGTTCACAGTAGTTGCAGCTGTGAGAAGATATTGGTGGAACATTTTAGATTCTAGCCTCTTGGATGGTAGCTACCAGCTCATTTGAGACTTCAGCAAGGGTTGGATTCATGGAGAATTCAAGTTTTTCTGCAAACATGACTGCTGTTTTCTACAATATATCTAATCTTAGATGGTTTTTCATCAAAGAATTAATTAAACTTTAGCATAGTAACAAAATATTTTCAATGTGTTTCATATTCAGAGTACATTTTTCCTTTGTCTAGTATCTCCATGACTAATACCACCTTACTATAAGTCATTGCAGATAGTGCTTTTATCTTCCTTGTGTTCTGCTCTGTGGGTCAAAGTCAGCATCTCATACTTACTGTGCTACAATTTGTGGGTTTTATTGACTGAGTATTACTTGGTTGAGGGATAAAAATTATCTTGGCATAATCTTTGGAGCTTGATTGCTGTTCTCCCCAGGCTGGTGAAACCAGTGCTAAAAGCCACTGAGCCTTGGACAGTTGCTGAGGAGACTTTCAGGTTGTTGCATCTGACTGTACCTGTCTTATACCAACCTTTACTTTGTAGGCACACTATTGCTCCCTTGAAAACACAACTGTATAATATTTCATATTGATATGAGCCTCTTAAAAGCAGCACAGCAGATATCCCATTCATAAACATGAAAGTAATCATTCAACCTGTTACTTTTTCTTATTCTCACTGTAAAAGTTTCTTTCCTATAAGCATTTACAAATGTAAACATGGTCATAGGTAGTGCAAGAACTTGTAATGTAAGTTAGAAAGGAGGCTTTTCTGTAAGTGCAATGTCATCTGTATTGGGTACAGAAACTTCTCCTAAAAAAAAGGAAAAATATAATTAAAGAGAAGTCTCTTTTTTTGTGGTTTAAAATACCCTCAACTTTCAACAATTTAATTTATTTGTATTTAATAAGTTTTGCAGACATTATTGGCACTCTTTCAATATTTATTAACTAATAAATCTCATATAAATTGTCATGTTATCACCCATTAATTGTTTTTATGGTCTGTAGATACCAGTTCAGTTTATCAAGGTTATGAACACAAGAACCAGAAAGTCAGCAAATTTGGATCCAATTAAAACTAGACACCTTTCAATCCCCCTCAGTTTTAAATAGGAAAAGATTACAGAAAGAAGGGGATTAGAGGGAGGGAGGAGATCATCTTTCACTCTCCATGTCACATAAAAAGGACTAACAACATTTAACAACTTAAATTTTGCAGGGATAAATGGCTATGAACTTGCTTATCTATGAAACATTCCCACCTAGTATTTACTTGTATTGCCTCTCAAAATGAATGCATAAAGAACCTTAATTCCTGAGAAAAGGAAAGGCATAATGCCAAAAAGGGCACCAACTTTCTCTTCATTTCCAGTACCAAAGCAGTGCAGAAATATTATAGAGGCTCTAATCCAGGGGGATAAACAAAGCCCTCTCTCAATATTAATTAAAAGGCTTCAGAATGCAAGGAGTCTTAGACACTTACAAAAGAAAATTTTAATTGGATTAACTCCTGAACAAATTTCAAATTTAGATTCATTGTTTTTAAAAGGAAAAATAGGAAAGGCTCATTTGCAATGGGTTAATTATAAGATAAAATTATGTTAAAGAATGTAATCGTGTCTTGCTTGCATTTAGAATCTTTGGATAAAAGCAGCTTGTGTGTGGTCTTGGCTGATCAATAAGTAATATACTTAACTATGCCTTACACTGAATTGTTTGGGAGTGTGGGCAATGGGATTTGATTTTTATATGGGATCTCTTAAAATTTTTAATAGCTCAAGCCAAATTTAGTGGTTGTGGTTAGCAAAATGACACTGAAACAATTGTGTATCCTGTAGGATCTGTTTTTCTCTTTTTTCCAGAATAGATTTAGCTAAATCTGGGGAAATCTCTACTGTCAAATGAAATAGATTAATCTTCACTATGAATTTGGACTCATATCTGAGAAACAAAAAAGCTTTATTTAATGGGATTACAATTCTGTTATTGACATTAGCATTAATGATTTATTTGCATGACAGAATATCTCTCCTGCATAAATATTTATTATAACTTTAAAGAAGTTGCTAACTTCAGATTTAAGTGTGATGTAACTACTACATTTATTTTTTTCATAACCAAAAACAATAAGGCTTTTCTGTTCTTATTGTTGTACTGCCACAACTGTCTCTTGATATCTTTCATTCTAGCCTTTATGCCTCCACTTTTCGTCTTTACTTTTGCTCTTTATATATTTCTGCAAAAATAGCATCTCTATATTAATGTTATTTTAAATATTTTTTCACCTCTAGCTACATAAAATCAAAAAAGGACAGTTTAAACTGGAAATATTGAGAGGGGAGAAGTTTTAAGCTGACATGCTAAAAGAAAATGCTGTACAGATTCTGCCACACTGTAGCAGTCTGGGGTTTTCATTATTTTATTCTGTCACGAATCCCAGGTAATAAAGATCATTTCAGGTGCAATAAAAAAATCTCTCATGCAACCAGAGCTGGGGTTTAGTCTATGTAAGAGCTATAAAGATACCCTCTGCTGTAAAGGAAATGTTGTACAAGGGATATTTCTGTTAATGTTTCTTCTGTGTTCACTTTGTCTCATAAATTAATATTGCTTCTTTATGCTACTACTATACTACTCTTTTTCCTTGCTACTACAGATAGTAAATTATGCAGTATATTTCTGTACAAATTCTGATATGCTTTCTCCTTGGTTTTTTTTTGTTTTTTTTTTTGTTTTTTGTTTTTTTTTAATTGGTACATATATGTTTATGGAAATGGGGAGAGAGAAGAATGCAGTATGATGAGTTCCTCTTTCATGAAAAAGGTGATGGAGAGATCAGTCTGACATTGGTAGCTGCTGAGTTTTCAGACGTGCCTTTGCCTTTCCATGTCTTTGCTGAGTATCTACAGGACTTTTTGGAAGCTTTCATTTATGGAGGGAAGGATGACAGTGTTTTGAAATGGGTTCATAATGTTTTTTTATTCTGCATCTGAGACACCTGCTTTATGTAAGGTATAGAAGTACAGTTTTGGCAAGGTCCTAAGAGAGCTGTTGGAAATATTCTGAATAATGTCATTAAAATCAAGGTGATGCCTGGAGTTGTAGAGGTGATGGTGCATGGTGTCTAGTAAAAAGTCAGAATTCAATCTTCTAATTTAGAGGAAAGATGTTTCTGAGAACAGGGAGGAAGTGATAAGCTTGGGTTGTAACTGAGCCCTTTCCTCAAATTGGAGGGGACCATACACTCCCATTTGTGGTGGCTTGCTGAGGAGAAAGGTCTCTGTAAGTGGCAAAAGATCTGTCTTCCTCTGACTTGCATCTGTGAAGGTCTGCTGTCAAAGAAAACACGTTTTTAAGCTCATGCCTGGATTTCTGTTGTAAAATCATCAAGGATCATAGTAGGATCAAACTAAAGAGAAACTACTTGGTTAAGTTAGCACCCAAGCTATGCTACATATGATTTTCAGTATAATCATACACTCTTATTCTCTTTATTCTCTAAAGGGATTAGTCAAAGATTTTTCAAGAAATCTGAAAAAAACAAGGCATGAGCCAGGCATACAGCATGATAGTTAATAGTCTGACTGTTAGAGTTGCAATATGTGATCTCAGGGTTCTAAATTCCTTATTCAAAGAAATCCAAAGAAACCGGAACAAAATATAGCTCTTTCTGTGGAATTACTTGAACTTCAATTTCTTCCTACTTAGCTGAGTTTCTTTTTACAGGTTGACTGACAGCAAGTTAGCAGCAGTCATAGCCTCCTTTAGTTGCCAAAAGTGTCATCTTGAACCTGAACCACCCATCAGTTGACATAACTGATGGCTGAATGTGAAATATTTTTTAATTTTAAAATATCCAGTTTGAAAACTGATGAGACTGTTTGATTTAAAAAGTGTCAGCAAGCATTTTGAGCCAGATGGAGATATCAATTGCCTAATTATTCTTAGAAATGAAACTATGTGTGAATATAAGCTGGAATCATTAACATTAAAGGTTATGATTGTCAAGTACTGTCATAAGGTTCCTGTATCACTTGCCTGTCACTTAAAATATGTGCAATAGATCTTTTGGTGGGACTCCATGAAGTGCTATTTGCCGTATGTTATTTCTCTGTGGGTGGGATGAAATAAACTTTTATGTATTATATATAAATGCTTGCCACTAAAGCTAACCTGATCCCTTGAGAGCTGGGAAACCCTTTCTCAGTTCAGAGAAGCAGATATGCAAGCTCCAAACCTGCCTCCTGTGGCTGAACTGCTGTAAGGATTAAGCCAATCTGTGAAGGATGTGACATTTTGAACCATTTTGTGTACTTGAGATGCTCCAGAAGTAAGGCAAAAAACCTGTCTGATGCTCAAATTTCATGTTACCCTGGGAGGCTTCATGGGCTTGGCCAGTACAGCTGAGTCTGGTCAGGCATTCTTGGGAGCAAGCTCCTTCCTCTTGCTAAGGCCTAATTAAAATGTTTCTTCTCATAACCATAGAATGACAATTTTGCAAGACAACAGGAATTTGTATGCCTGAATACCCTTATTACTCCTCTTCTCTAAACAGCAGGACAGAGCACAAGGTGAAACATGCATTCTTTCAGACAAGATTATACCAGTAGTGTTGGTGAAGACTGCTGCAGGAGAGCATTCTCAAAGCTCTTGCTATTTAGTGGGATTAATTAATCGGACAGTAATGCACATTTTATTCTACTTGTGTATTTTTTCCATAGGTTTCCACTCTGAATTCTCAGTGGCTTTTTTGTTTGCTTGCATTAGCCTTTCATGTCAAAGTACTTTCTCATTTATTATCCAGGGAAATATTAAAAATAGCACAGTTCTGGCTAGCAGATGCAACCATACATTATTGAATGCATAATGCAGGTTTAAATTATAGCCGGGGAGAAGGAATTTATCTCAGTCAGACTATTCTTACTTACAGATGTGATATTAATGATTATTGTGTCTGCAATTTCTCTTAAATTGTAAACATCACTGGTGATGAATTAATTTATTATCATTGTAAATTAATTAATTAAATACCCTTGTAATGGGTATTTGCAGGTGTGCCTGCAAATTGAAGAATTGGAAGAATATTGAACTATTCCTTTTATAATTTTAATGCCTTTTAACATTAATTCTTCTGAGCTATAAAGCCTTATTTGGTACTCCTGTAGAAGGTTAGAAAAAGACAATTAATGTCTGTTTTTGGCAATAGTTCATTTTGTGTGGAAAAAGCAAATGCCAGTGTTCTGCATGGAACGAGAGTTGATGATGTGTGACTTCGTGGTAGGGGGACTGGGAATTTGTTTTCCTTTTGAGGAGAATATGCCAGATTTAAATAAGTGTTTGCTTATACTAATAATTTTACTTCATCTTCTAAATTAAAGTGATGGGAATAAGGTTAGTTCCCTATTAAAAAAAAAAAAAAAAAAAAGACAAAACCATATTTTCCTTAAAACAAAGTCTGTAATAACTACAAGTGATTTCCCTTCAGAAAATGAACTGAAAACTGACAATGTTGGACACTTGAATTTGTAAAACTGATGCTGCCCCAAGGGATACACTAAAGGAAGTGTTTAACTGCTTTTCTTAGAGAAATTTGAAAGACTTTTATTTTTAGTGACCAGAATGCTATTTTTAACACCGAGGAAAGACATTTTTTCTTTAATGATTTTGAAAAGTCTTATGACAGATCTTCAGGTGTGTGCCTTAAGAATGTTCTGGTGGCAGATCTGGCATGGGAAATGTACATTTTAACGATGAGCAAGTGTTGATAATGCAATCATATCCTTAAATAAAACAAATGCAAAAAAAAGGACTGTTTTATCTCCTCCTCATTCAGACTATCCAAGGGTATGAAGGGGTAGGATTGCTGGGATTAAGGCTATTGGAAAATAATTGACAGGGCATGTGCATCATGCAGTGCCTCTCTTCAACCAAATTTTTTACGTTAAACAAAACAATCAGGGAAGAGTTGGGGATATAGATTTACTTTAATGCAAAATGTGAAGCAAGATAGCTGCATTAACGCTGAGAGTGTTCTTGGAGGGCTGTCTGTTGAAATTGCAGCCTGCAGTTTAATCATAAAAAAAAAGCTAGGGGGAGCAGGGGAAGTTAGTGCTGACCATAACCTAAAACATTGCAGAATGGCTTACCAAAATGGAGCAGTACAAGTTTTTGCATGGAAAGGAGGATTGGAATGCACAGTCACAAGGAAAGCTTTTATTTGGTGCTAGGGTATTGGAAGGAGAGTCATGAGGGACTTTGGAATGGGGCCAACAGAATTTTTGTAATTCGTATCTTTCACTCTTTGACTTATGATTTGCTTATTGTAACACCTAATTCATCTCTAAGAAAGATGAAATTAAATTAAATATCAACTCAAACTGAAAATGGGAAAAATAGGGCAAGACATGATCAGTTCAAGTCTCTAGAAAGTTAAGGTTAGGTGGCAAAGCTTGGAGTAGTAGTGTCAGAATTTCATGTTGAAGCTGTTCTGCATGTTTCTTCTTCCCATGAAGACCACAACTCAGGTGAACAAAATTACAAAAAGATTTACTCTTTGTTTTGGTTTTGTTTTCTGATTTGTTGAAATAAATAAGGGAACATGTAGAATTCTCCAAGTTCGATTCTTTGGTAAAATAGAATATAATTAGATTGAATACATGTTTCAAGAAATCTGATCCATGAAGGAAACAGGACAGACTTGCTAGTAAAGTTTGTTTGGATTTTGTGACCACAGGTGAGGGAAATCCTTCACAGCAGCAGGAGAACACGAAAAAGTTACAACCTACCTAGACCGCTGCCTTGTGCTGTGATCCTACCAGGTCTCGTGACACTGCTGTTCTTGGAGATATGAAAGGCTTTAGACAGCTGGATATTGGAAAATGCTTGTCCTTAGCATTTAATGAGGAAATGGCTCAATCTTTAATCTGTAGTCAAGAACCTTGAGGCTCGCATCATCTTAAGGCCTCTGGCAGTCCCAGTAGTGTTCTAGTGCAATTATTGCTTTAAAATAGAAATGACAGAACCCTTTGTCAAAGGCTAATTTTTGTAGAAGATATAACTATCCATTTTCAGCTGGAAGGTTTGGGCCAGATCCTTGCTTTAAGCTGTGGGAATCCCATGCAGCTTGGTTAGTATAATAGTCTTTGTTGAAAATTTCAGAAATATCCAGCTCCTTTTTCCAAATGAGATGACCTACAAAACTTGTGAATCCCAAAGAGAGTGAGGATCTGAAGACTTCTGGTAGTCACAGAATGAAAAATTAAAGAACTTTGTGTTGACAAGGGAGGCTGGGCAACTCTCAACATCTACTTGAGAATCAAGGAGAAGCAACCAGACTGTGGTAGAAAAATGTATTTTTAAAGTAATAAAAAATGTATATATCTCCCTAAGAAGAACCAAAACTGAGAAGGGAGAAAGCCCCACCACTTATATACAACTCTGGGCAAGGACCCCAGTGTAATGATGACTTATAACCCTGCCCTTGCCAGTCTTTGAGGGAAAATTGGTGCTGTTAGTTACACGACCCAGGTGAGCACTGGTAGGGTGAGCTTTCATTGGAGGAAGAGGTAAAGATTTAAAGTGTTTTAACTGTGTTATAAATTCTTTTACATACTGGATAATTCAAGCTATTCAGCTGTTAAAATATTAAGTAGGGTAACCTTTATGAAATGCTGTTTCCTTTCACACATCCCATCATTTTGTAACAGTTCTATTAAGATCTGTATTTATTAAATTTTATTTACCAATAATTTCATTTTGAGTTGCTGTGTAATATTAGTACATAACTGAGCTTTCAGTTAGATGGTAATAATTTGTCCCTGTAACTGGATCACTGTTATCTTTACTGCTCACACAGCATGCATGTGACTGGGAGCAAACTCTGCCCCTGTCATACAATTACAAGAATTGAATTATAGTCTATGATCTGATATACTTGTCAGTTCATAGACCTTGATCACTTAAAGTCACTTTGCTCTGCACATTATTGCTCTGCATTTTTGGTTTTGTGAATATCACTTTCTAATGGACCAGTTGTGCACATCTAAGACTGCTATACAGAGCTCCCTGTGAACAATGTACATACCTGCATAACTTTTAAATGTCCTTTGGAGCCTAAGAAATCTGTCAGCCACAGTGAAGCTGAGTGTCTTAATTTCTCAGACAGACAATCTGTCAGCTGTGAAACAAAGCTCCTTGATGCAGTTTGTGAGCTCAAACATTGTGTGCTCATACATTGTAACACCCAGCTGGTGATGGCCCTTTTAGTGCTGGCAGGTACTTAAGAGAGTTTTGTGCTGGTCTCCAGAAATAAGCATTTTTGCTCAGGTCAGCTCCTTTTGTCTTTCTCAGGACAGAGTGGCATGGGGCCAGGTCACAGCTTCAGGGAAATCTGCTAACTGCATAAGCAAATCTCTTTGGTTTGCTAACGTTATTATACCTCCCTGCGCCCTTTCTTTTAATGACTTTATATCTTACAACTTTCATTTCTTTCCCCCAAAAGTGTTGCAGGTACACTGAATCAATTGACTGAAAGGACAAAGGGAAAGAAGCAAAGGTGATAAATATATTTGGGCTTTACTCCTATGTGAAAGGCTTAGTTGCTAGCTAAAAAAAAAAAAAATAACCCATTATTGTGGAAGACCAAGATATCTTAATGAAAATCATTGCAGATTAGCATGATTCTCTTGGTTTCTAGCTAAAATGTTAAATGTCAGATCTAGTCTTTGCCAACTTTATTCCTAAATAAGTACACTTTGAGTTAAGCTCTATAAGTAAGAACCTAGAAATTTGTCACTGGCATTATGACCTCTAAAAGACCTAAATTCTAACATGTGCAAATAACCAAAAGCTGATGAAAAGTTTGCAAAGTGAACCTTTATGAAGAGTTGAGTAAGAGAGCACAGAAACTACGCATAACTCTAAGTTGAAACTGTCTGTAAAGTGCCTGTAAGACTGCAATGAAATACAAATGTGCTTTATTGTTATTTCTATTATTTCTTTGGCAGGTAGTATATGTACTAAAGATTACTGGCCTATGTTTCTTCTTATAAAATATCTTTCCTCACAGGAAGTATTCAGAAGGCTTGATTGTTGTTGTTGTTTTGGTGCTGGTTTTTTTGTTTGTTTGGGGTTTTTTGTTTTTTTTGTTGTTGTTTTTAATTAAATCTGGGAACACAAATGGAGGTATTTTTTCAATACTATGCCAGTATTACCTACTTTTTTTTTCTGTATGTAAACACTCTCTTGTCTTGCATTGAAGTTTCTGAGAGTATCTGAACTAGGACTGGATTGGAAAAGCTGATGACGTTGATATACTAGATGAGAACTCCTTTAGTGAGGTGTTTCATTGCAAACACAGAGTTGTAAAATATTGGTGTTCACTCACTCAAGTCACTGCTTTTTCCATGCAGCTCTTGATGCCACAACAATGCAGTTCAATTATTTATTTGAAAAAAAGAACTTGGGAAGACTACTTCAAAAACTTTTTGAAAGTACTGTATTAGTCAAAACTACTTTCTCTGGGGTTTAAAAACCCTTTCAAGTATTACTAGAATTACATATTGTTGTCTTATAGAGAATTTTTTAACTTTGCTAATTCCTTTTATACTGAGAAAGGAAAATGTTTATAACATTGAGCTAAATAACTTGAAAAAGATGCTAATGAGGGGAGAATAATTTTGGAATTAACCCTTAGAAAAAGTAATGCAATCCATCAGGTTAAACGAAGCCTTATTAATTTAAAGAGATGTATGAATGCAGGTACAGCAGTTGCCCAGTGGCCCATGCTGACAGCTAGTGATACAAAGAGGCTATTTGGATTACATGTGTATCAGTAGCTTTGATTTATGGCACTTGTTTACCTCGCAGAAACCTGAAGGGTTTCTGAGAAAAAAAAACCAAACTTGTGACTCTCATACGTGAGACCTATCTTTACATTATCCCCTATAGTAATGCATTTGCAGAACAGACACTCCTATCATCCATTGAGAGAATAATATCCATAGCTACCTAATTAAAAAGGAGATTTAAAATATAGTTAGTTGTTTCTAACTACAAAATACAAAGTTATAAGAATTTAGTAGTTAGTGGTATTTGGTTTAAGTTACTCAATTTTTCCGAAAACGTCTCTTTCAAAGATACAACCTCAATGCCAATATCATGGCACTGACGGGACAGCAAGTGCATGTGAGAAGCACTCAAGAGGAGGGGATTTCTTTCTCTCTTCCTTATGAGCATTGAGTATTTGCAAATCCATTTCCCTTCAGAGTAGCAGAGTTCTGGGGTGAATGCTTGCTGCTGCCAGGTCAGCATTGCTCCTGATTTGCTTTGAGTCTCATTTAATTTGTCCTATAAAAAAATGTCCTCAAGTGGTGGGGGGAAGAAAAATGTAAACTACATCTTCAGTTCTTAAGAAGTTTCATCATTTAACATTTATGGCCAATGATGGCATCAAAGCAGTGCCAGCTGTGCTAAGCAATATCATCTAATTCAGTGACACAGGTTCTACTTATATTTACAGGAGGCAAAAGCTTGCTGCTTTCTTGCCATGTCCCTGTTTGTGTGTTGTGCCATATTTTGTAACTCCTCACAGGGTAGCTGTGTGCCTGCCCTACACACAGTAGGGCTTTCTGCTGCCTGCCCTGAAGCTCCCATGCTGAGTGTGCCCTCTGACCATTTCAGGGCTGATTTGTGAGTGCATTTGCACCAGCTCTGCCTAGTTTTCCTATTTTTCAGACCTTTGGAAAAGAAATGTCTCTCCAGCTTCTTTTTGTAAAGACTGGTAAAACTCTACTTACCTGCCTGCAGCACCTGATAAGACAGCAATGCTGAACAGAAAGGTCTTGTTTAATGGATTGGTGAATTGGGAATTTATGAAAAAAATCTTGGAAACACAGATTTTAAGTTGTAATAGATGTTTCATGGAGAATTTATCTGTATGTCTTTAGAGTTAAATGAATCATAAAACAATTATTACTTTGAGGTTTAGAGGTTTTTTTTTAATGGTGTGACTATTTTAAAACAGCTTCAGAGTTTTTGAGCAATGTTCATTTTTTAAAATGTTTTGTTTGTGTACTCTTAATAATAGGGAGTTTGGTTTGATTTTTCCTTTTTTTCTATTCCCTGTGGGTACACATTTAGTTATGAGGAAACCTTCTTTAAAAGTAGAATGAAAAGTTGAACTGAATTATGGTATTATTTATTTTTAATTATTAACACTATTAACCAGCCCTATACTTGTTCCAGACATTGAAAAGGGTTGAAGGCCACAAGGATTGTGGAGGTTGATTAAGGCATGGGATTCCCTAATGCAATAAGGCAGGCTTCCCTGGCCTCGGGGCAAGTGGAAGGAAATTAAGATTGCATCAAACATCGCATAAAACTAAACAAAAAGGGAACAAAAAGAATAAATCTACATGGAAAGGCAGTGCTGCCTCTTCAAAGACAGCTGTATTTATTAATTAGTAGTATATCATTTGCATTAAATTTCAATCAATAGCCTCACCTCTCTGACATTTCATTTACTTAGTTATTAAAGTGATGCGATTCATCAGGCTTGTGATGCCCTTTTGCGTGTTAGGCTACCCAAGAAGTGTAGGCTGCAGGGTGGGCTGCCACTCCAGTGTTTAACAGGATAAATTTGGCAGAAATCTTCACTTTCATTTAGTAGTTCACATGGCGCCAACAATAGCAACACGTGTATAGAATATTAAATACTGAGCAGCAGTCGTGGCAGCAAAAGCAAGTTTAGTACCCACATGGTACCAGGGCAGAGTTGCTTTCTTGGCTAATATGACTGCATCCTGTCACTAATGTGTTACACAATTATCTAAACCCCTTCAGTGTAAACAATGTGACAAACATAATCTCAGCAGAGTAGTCTCATCCATAGTGAATTTTGAGGACCTACACCGGGATCTAGGGCAGTGTTTGCTATGCTTTAGTATTGTAATGGCATCATTTGACCATGGGAATTAATTTTAGGGAAATAATAATAGATGTATACAGAGAAAGAAACTTTAACCTGGCGTTGTATCCAATTTAAATGTAATATCACACACACCAATACAGTTGTGATTCCTTTACAACAGAAGCTGGAAAAGGGTGGTTTCTTCCCAATTATTGCTTGCAAAAAGTAGTTCAGTAAGATACAGGACGTGGACTTGGTGATCCTGATGAGTTCTTTCACCTCTGCCTATTTTGCTATTCCTTGATGCTGTGAATTGAATGCTGAGCTTCCTAATATAGTGGCAATTAGCTCAAAATAGCACAGATTAAAGATGACTTCATTCTTTTGATCCAGCTTCATTCTTTTGCTCCTTGTTTTTCTTCCAAGTATGTTTTCTCTAAAATTTACTGAGAGAATTGAAAACAAATTTTCATTTTATGCAAAACTTACTCTAATAAGGAACAGAGTGAGAAATGGAAAGGTAGGATCAAGAGTTTAAGGAAGTGGAATAGACTGCTCTTTTGCTCCGCTATTTAGAGAATATTTAGCTGTCTCCTTGCTATTCCATACAGTATTTATTATTAATATTTACAAACAGTTGAAGGACAAATAAACCACTTGTGCACTAAGAAATGCCTTTCATATCCCTCCATTACAGGAAACTTTCTCTACATTTACTTTGCTCAGGTGAAGGAAGTGAGATCAATTAGTTTGGCAGTGCTGCTGGAACTGGATCTAATATTCACTTAGGACTGGTTTCTTGGCTCACAACCATAGGTAGGAAAATTGGAGTAATAGGTGTAGGAACCATCTTTCTGCTTCCAAGCATTGACTTTCAGCTTGCAAAATGCATTTCTTGTTCTCCCTGCCCTTTCTTTTCGTGCATTCCTTGCTCTGTAGATGCAATTAGAGGAGCTGTAGCACACCTAGTTCACCCCCTTGTTATTCTGAGGAGCTTACAGCAATTTTTCTTTGGAAAATTATTTTGGATATTTAAACTTTGAGGCAAAGGAATGGCTTGCCTGAATTTTCTAAAAAACCCCAACAAATCAGGATAAATATAGAAGTTCATGAGAAAAGCTATCTTTCACATGTTCCCCCTGGCCCATTATTCTTGGACTTAACTTTTGTAATACCCATCATTGTGTCAAAAACCATCAGCACTTTGTAGATCCTTGTCATAGCACATGTGTACATGCACATGCGTGTCTGCTTTGTCACTGTGGGCACCCTTAAAATTCATAATCTTGTGATGCTTTGATTATTTTAACAGAACTGTAGGTGTGTAATGAAAGGTCTAGTTGCTGTTTCCTCAACAAAAACTGCTACGCATCTTCAGGTCTGACTTTTGGAAAAATTTTGGAGTAAAAATTATTTCAAGACTTTTGTACTTTTTAATCTCAATGTATATCTGATTGTAAAATGCACTGACAAAAATCTTGACATTTAGAAACTTTTATAATTTCATATGCTGTGTGCAAAGCTTTAGATGAAAATGCTTGAGTCTTTTTTACACTTTTGTCCGATTCTTGTTACACTGAAGTGGAATCCAGGGGAGATTTTGATACCATAGGGAGAGAAACTAAAGCATTTAGTTATTGATCAAATGCCTAATTGTTCTTACATTGCTGGGAATAAATGTCCCAATAAATATTCCTTCTTTTCATGTTTAATTTATTGTTTGATAGTTAATTACCTGCTAACATCTGTCCCCACAGGGACCTTACAATCTGAATAAAAGTGAATAAAGCTTTCTGCATTGGATTGTCTTTTCCTTTTGTTCTTCTCCTCCTGAACTTGCTTTGAAGGCTTCCTGTAGCAGTGTCTATACAGTGGAAAAGTTGTGTTTATTTTATTTCCTATTCAGATGTGTTTCTTTGTCTTACCCCTTGATAAGAAGGGAATATTTTTTTCTTCATTTGCTTTTCCTCATAGTATTAATGATATAATTGATCTCTTAGTGACAGCCTGTTCTGAAAGTTGCATACAGAAATGCTTTGCTTTCTAGTATTTTTTCCCTCTAGAAATTATAATTTTATAGATATATAAAAAAGCTCATCTTTCAGGTGAGTTTTATTTGTGGTGCAGAGTTTATGAAGAATCTTGTGCTTTGTTGGGGCCTTTTTATTTTTCTTTTATCATGTTGTTTTTCAGCTTTTACCTTCTTTTGGTATTTTGCTTCAGTTAGGATTAAAGTTGCTGATTCAAGAAAGAGCTATAACCAACCCTATTCTTGTTTTTTTTTTTTTTTTTCCCAACAATTTAACATAAAAGCAAAGAGCTGAGCTATATTTTTTCACTACATCCTGTGAATGCTGAACATAGAAAAAGCAGCTTTACCTAGCCATAAATTATGTCCAGCTGTGGACACAGCTTTTTAAAGGGGAATTTGGGAGTGGGGGTTTTGGGAGAGCAGTCATTGTGTTGGCTTGCTTTTGTGCATTTAGACTTCCTGTTCTAATTGTTTTAATGTGCAGTTCAATTCTCATTAGCTCATTTTGAATATCAGAAGTGAGTTTAAGAGCAGTTCTGCTCAGCTTCTATCTGATGGGTTTATTACACACACACCCCCTATAAAAATTTTTGGGGATTTCACACGTTTCACATATGTTATTTTAAGTCTCGAGGATTAAAATATTTTAGTTTTAAAATGTGAGTGGACAGGGACAGGATTGCTTCTCTAAACTTGCCAATGTGAATTCCTTCACAATGGCATGTCCCTGATCTCCAGCATGGTAAGGCAAGAAAACTAGCTCACTCAGACCTGAAAGTTTCTGCTGAAACTGTCAGCAGAAGACAAAATTAGTGCTGAATGTGACAAGACACCCCTTGAAATGTGACTGAAGCCAGCAAGTTACTTCATTATACTGTGAATATCAAGGTGCTTATGTCAATGTTGGCCATGTTTTTTGCAGATTGCATCCTGTTCACCTATGTCTACAAAAAAAAAAAAATGAAGTGTTATACACTCCATCAATTCTTCATCCATTTATTAAGTTTGAAGTGGTTTAAATAAGACTATACTGTGTGGTGAATTCTTCAGAACTTCCCAGACTCTCTGCCTTGGTGGAATAGATCACTGCTTATATTTAAGCTTTTTTCTCAGATGTTATTTTCCATTTGAAGCAAGTAAACACTGACAGTAAGTACCACAGACATGAAATAACTTTCATCAGTGCCTTAAGATTTAAGGAAGATATAACTGCCTTTCACTCCTTTTCAGAGCTAAACAAGCCTCTTTTCCTCAGTCACCCCACATAGACCATATTTTCTGCATCCCCTTTGTATTCAGTGCTCTGTCCTGAGCTGTCGTTTTCATGTCTCATGTCTCCTTGAGGTATGGTCCCACAGTGAGATACAGCAGTATTGTTCAAACATGAGGGGGCAGAGAAATGGCTATAATCCTTCTGCCAGTCAGATTTAATTTTATGCCTGATAGGATGAAAATTCTAATTCCTACATAGCCTGTGATAATTTTGCTCTCTGGCCAGCTGGCTCCCCCAACTTAAGTTTGTACTGTTGATTAATCCTGCACATATATATGAGTGTATATATATATGTATGCATATACATATATATATACACACGTGCATGTGTGTGTGTGTGTGTATATATATATATATATATATATAACTCTTATACATCTTGTTTTTTAGATAATTTCTTCAGTTAGATACAAATAGTGTTTCCTTCCAACTCATTTGCTGAAGCTGTCTTTATAACACCTCTGAATTCAATAACAACCTTTCTCCCTTTATTATCCTTATTACTGGTGATGGTTGCATATCCCTATTGTAGATAAAAATTGAAATTATGAATAAATATAATCCCTTACAAAAAAAGTCATCTACCATAACAAATCGCTTGTTAGGCCTTAGATTTTATTATTTTCAATAAAATAATTAAATATTTAATAAGAAGCAATAAAAGAATTAAAATAGGTTAGGTATGAGTATAATAAAAAATCTGGTGGTTAGGAACAAAATAGCCATTAAAATGGCTAGAAAGATATATTAATATAATTTTTATATATCCTGGAAAGGTACTGTATTTTATATAAATATAATATGAAAATTTACTTCTCTCCTGAAAACTACAGAGAAGTATAAATGGTTGCAGTGAAATTCAATTTCTTTGTATGAAAAGTGGCAGTTTGGCCATTCTATGTGTCCCTGAATGACAATGGTATATGGAGTTTTTTGTAAGGTATTGTATTTACTCATAATTTCAACTTTATAATATTAAAATATAGGTGCATAAACATAATAAGATGGATGAGATAGTGAAATACATATATTGTAAATAAAAGTATATTCTATTGATAATAACATCCAAGAAGAATAGGGAGTCTTAAATTGAAAATTTCCTTTACTTAAATGGTCTTCAGACCCCAGCTACTTCTGGTTTCGAAGAAGATAATTAATCAGTCCCAGGAAATATGAAGTGTTATTTCTAGAATTTTTGGCTGCTTTCACTTTTGTCTTTCCAATATTCTTGTCTTAGCTAATACGTGTTATCCTTGGTATACATGCTGTTTACCATATTCTGCTTTCCAAATTCACTTAAAATAGAAGTCTTAGCATTATTTCTTGCTTTATTACAGAAATTACTGAACTCCACAGTTAGTCTCATCATGCTTTATGCATTTACATGATGCAGATGTTATTTCATAACAGGGACTTTCTCATCTGATTACTGAGAATAATAATAGATGTAAATTCCAAGTGTCAGCAAAAATCTGCTTAACAACCTGTAGGGGTCCCAGTAAGTAAATGCTTAGTCTGCTTATTTCCAATTTCACTCTAACATCCAACCATATGGGATTCTTGTCCAAGAAATTGCTTAGGATCAGACTTCCAGGCTGACTTTTTAATAAGTAGAGTGCTACAGACTATGATGTTGAGGCACCAGTGGAAAAAGACACAGATTCCTTTTTAAGGATGTTTTAGAGATAAAACACTTGTCAATAAACACCAGGATGATATGTCCAGAAACTTTTTGCTTCAAGAAGATGCTTGAATAGCAAGTACCAAAATAAAATTGCATATTGGAAGGAAAGTTCTCCCTTTGTTTTTTATTCACTCTGGAAATATCCCACTGGTAAGTATGTGCAAGACCACTTCCAAAACTTTTTGTTGGGCACTCCATTTCCCTGTGGCTTTGATACTGCAACTAAAGAGTTGTACTGATGGTTGACTAAACTTGTGCTACTAAGGCCAGAAAAATTCCACCAGCAAGCTTCACTTTGCCCACTCTGAGCTGCTTCCAGGGCCACCTGGACTAGAAAGCCATTGTTAAGTAGGAGATTGTAGGTTGGCTCACCTTTTTCTGTGTATCCATGGCACAACCAACAGGATGAGACTAGACGTGGAACTGGAACTGCATGAGTAGTCCCACCCTGGGAAAGCAGAGGGAATGTGAGTTTAGCTCACAATAAGTTACCATGAGAGGTTTTGTGTCTTGTCCTGATGGGAAGGTTTAATATACTTTTCTGAAGTTTGAGTCCTGCCTCTGAAATAGGTAGCAAGGCTTTTTGAACTCATGCCCACAGCCCTTTGATGGAGAACAAAAGATGCCCTCAACTTGCACAGCTGAATAAACAGTGCATGCTTATGTCAGGTCTGCCACCCAAAAACACGTAACAACTTGTTTGATAGTGAGCAAAACATTATTTTTCATACAAGGGTAACTCAGATGTTTCAAAATACCCTTTAGATCATCATCTTAGCTCAGTCTATGAAACAATGCTCTCCTCCAAAATATTTGCACACCTCAACTGAACAGTAAATTCGTACTCTTCTGGAAAAATGTAATTTTTTTTTTTTTTTTTAATATGGATTTCATTTTGATCCTACCAAATACTATGTGGATGTGAAGAAATATATTTCTAATCAGAATAGGTGTTCATTGACCTTTAAGATCAGAGCCAAGAAGATTACTCCTGGTGAATTTAGGCACCTATTAATTCACATCTCCCAGAGGTAATTATTTTATTGGTAAAAAATTTCTACCAAGTTTGTGGATGAGTCCATATTTATTTCTAATAGGGAATGATATGTGTATTACTATGGCTTTGGATACAAGTAGTGGGAGGGGGATTTGAAAACAACACCTCTTACCTTGTTTTCCTATGTCAATAGCTTATGATAGATGCATGGGGATTAAAATGAAACAGCTCTAGAAGAATAGCAGTCAGAAAAGCAGTACCTTCCCATCCAATGACCTTTACAATTTAAAGGATGAAAAGATACATTATGCACAAATATTTTGTTATCCTCAGGAACAAAGTGCTCGTAACTGAACCCTGGATGGTGTAGCCAGAATACAAATGAGCATCCTAATTGAGCTGGTTTGATCTTTCTTAAACTATAGTCCAAGTCAATAATATAGTGTTACTGAAAGAAACAGTCCTCTCATTAGAGGTGGCATAGCATGACAGAGAGTATCCCACCGTGGCATCTATTCTGTCATCGATTATGCACTGCTAAGCAGTGAACCGTGGCACTAAAATCAAAGGTCTGCCTTCTGCTGTCAGCTGCTTATTTGCCGGGTTTTTTTTGTAGACTCATTTCTTGATTGAAATCAAAATTTTACCGAGAGAAAACACAATCTTAGGCTCATCCTGTTTTATTAGGTGTTGCTTCTTTTGGGGCTTTTCTCTGGTTATTTTTGGGTGGTAGTTGGGTTTTTTTTGGTTGGGTGTTTTTTTTTTTTTCTTGTTAGGGGGTTGTTTGTTTTTTTGTCTTAGGCCAAGAATAAAAAAAAAAAAATTCAAGTGATGATTGTTATAATAGTGTTGCTTGATATGACATATTCATAAGATGGTATAAAAGTCAGTGTAGAATAAAATAGAATTACTTTCTCTGATATGATCAGGAAGAGTAAAGGAGAAAAATTACACTTTTTTAGTACTGTGCCTTTACAAAAAAATTTCTTATTTCCTTCTTCAAAACATTGCATTAGAAATCCCTTTCAACTGGGAAACTGCTTTTGTGTGAGAAATGCAGATAACAGTTCTGACTGAAAACTGAAATTGAGATTGTATTCATGAAGTCATAGTCCTCATTTAGAAGGCAAGGTCTGTGGCATGTGTTGCTTGCTAAACCACATGACACCAAGGTGTCCTGTGTTGCATTTGCTGACTTGATTTCTGTTGTGTAAAATCCCCATTCATAAGACATGGATGTGACCACAGATTGAGTGCCTGAGAGCTGTCCTCCAACCCATTGAACAGAAGTTGCCAAGTGACAGAGGTGCTGAAGTGTCCTCCTCTGAATAGGAGAGAGAAATGACTGCTACTACAATTTTTATGACACCCTTTGATTATGTAGCTACCTTTAGGAAGTTGTGTACATTTGGTTATTTCCGTGACCTTTGGGAATAAGGAAAACTACATGGTTTGTTGCTTGTTTCCCCATGTACAATGTGGTGCTAATAAAATAATCTATGTGAATGTCTCCAAAAACTAAATGTGTCTGATAATCCTTCCTCCTCCTCTTTAATTATTTATGAGGCCAAGCAATAAACTCAAAATTCCTCCTCCCTTCCTTTCCTAACCTGTAGTGGTGCTGTGCTCTCCTGAGCAGCTGCTGCATTTTTCTCCTCCCATGGCTCTGCTTTGCTGGGGACAGTGAGGTTGCTTATGTATAAATAACATGCATGATCATTTAGTATACACTGGGATTTTGGATAAAAGCAGACTTATAAATGCAGGTTTGTTATCAACAGGCAACACATTTTAAAAGGTAGTGGTGTGCCAAATCAGAACATAGTTCTAATTTAAATAAACCTTACTAAAGAGTTCTGACATGTTAATTCAAAGTTGAAATGGAGCTCTGGTGCTTTAGCAGCTTTTTATAACAAGCGAATTCAGTGTTTCTGTAGAATATCTTACTTTGGACTACAACTGAAACTAGGCCACGTGCTTTACTTCCTGTACATTTCCAATAAACATTGCAGAAATGGTATAATGGAATTAAAGTAAACTGTAGGTGGGTTTTGTTGTTGTTTTGTTTTTTGTTTTCCTATGCTGAATTCTATACAGTTGTATGAAACTGGAGAAGGTGTTTTATACTTGCCAGAACTTTAAGTATCCAGCTGGATGACTTTTTGGCTCAAATATCCTACTAAGAATAGAAAATTCTGTAATCAGAATTAGTGTGTTTGCTATCCCACTGCCTATTTTTTGGTGGCTTTTTTTAGGGAAAAAGATAAAGTTTAAACTTGCTTAAACTTAGTTCATAAGAATCTTATTAAGTATGGGCTCTAGTTAATGTTTCTACAACATGCTGCGTAAATTAAACATTGATCCTGGTGATGTGTGATTGCTCTTGGTTGCAATGCTACTTGAAATGAAAACTGCAAAGGAAGCATACTTATTAAGAAGAAAAAGTTTTTACTGATTTTGGACTAATTATACTTAAATCAGGCTAATCTTTAATCTCACTTACTTTTCAACCTGCTTTCTTTGTAGTTTCTTGCAATTCAGCCTTATTTGCTCCTTTTATTTGAAGTCTTGTTGGCAGCAAAGAGGTGGAATTAGCTCATTCTTCTGCAGTGATTAAAACACTTCGTATTACAGCTGTCATGGATAAGTCAAGGTGAATAAAATGGAATTGGCTGTTTCGCATGGCAAGTCTCTAATTTTTAATTGAAGTGCTTGAGTTCTGTTTGTTGCAAATGGTAGGCTGAACACTAAATGTAGGTCCTGGGCTGGGACATTAGTATTTTTGATAAGAACACTGAGGCTTTTATCCCAAAGGTTTTTTCTACACTTGCCTTTGCAACCATTTATGCATAAAATCTCTTCAGACCTCATGAAAATACCTTATTTTGCTGCTACAAGCTCTGCTATTAAAGAGAATGCTCTGTCAAAATTTCAGCTTTTTTTTTTCTTCCCTTTTCAGTCATATTCAGTCAAATCTTGAAACATGGTATTTAGCTTCCTCAGATAAGTCACCATGTAATTTGTCCACTTTTGCCATTATGAATTGTGAATTATATTGAGACATAGCTTATGTCAGTAACATCAAATTTCATTGGCAGGACAAGGATAGGTGTCTTTCTGTAATTTGGAAGGTAAGTGGAGCTTTGCTTGTTCTGACAAAGCTGTTTATTCATGACTACTGGCATTGAGAATTGATAGCCTACCAAAGGACAGGCTATTTGTAGGTGTCCTGTGTTTAGGGACAATTATGATTTGAGCAAATGTGCAGATGCAGTATTATAAAGACAATGTCACTCTTTAGCCTTGATGGTTGAAGGGCTCTGTTTTGGAGCAGTCTGTCTTATAATATCATAAATCATAAATGCTCTGGAGAGGGTCTCTTGTTGCTTGGTGTGTAGGTATAAATAGTGTTGTACTCTGTCATATAAAATTTCTGGCACCTGACACTTGAAATGTCTGTTTGTAGATTCTAGGTACATTAGAGAAATAGTGAAAGGGTTGTTTAAACAGTTTCTTCAAAAATACCCTGTTTGGTTTGTTCGTTTTTGTTGTTGTTGGTTTTTTTTCCTGTTAAATTACAGATAAAAAGTTACAAACATCTCTTTCATTAAGCAGCTAATAGGGACTTCTAAAAAACTTAAGAATTTGGATTTTTGCTGACTATTATTTCCTTTCATTGTCAAAATAAATTAACCGAGATGAATTAGCAGGTGGGTTGTAGCAAACCAGATGATTAGTAAATGCATCAGAATTGAAAGATCCAGAAAGAACAAAAATGTTTTCATTGCCCTTTGAAAGTCAAAGACATGGCAAAAAAACAATATACTCTAAGATTATTAAAAAAAAAAAAAAGCAAAACCATTTAAGAGTGTTGTAGGCTTTTCTATTCTCTATCATTCATTACCATTGAAAGTGATAGAGTTTTAAATATGAAGCATTTATCTGCTTGATAAAGACAACAGATTTTACAGACAGTGTAAAGGCATGCTAGAATATGCTGTCTTCAAAGTGTTTTGATATAGGTCTTCTCAGTTTTCGGGAATTTCTTCTTCCTTTCTGTATTTCCATTTGCAGCCATCATTTTACTTCTGACTGGGTTTGGGGTCCCACTAAAGGGGAGCTCTGCCTTTGATTAGAAGAGTTGCACAGTCCAAGTTCCTGCTGTTCTTTTGCTTCTTAAAGTATTATTAATCACACAAATATTGGTAGGTTGACACTCTTGAGCTTGTGATATTCTTTGAATAATTTTTGGCTTTTACTCCTAATAGTCCCAGTGGCCTCTCACTTTCTGAAACCCATATATTGATTCCATCAAATCAAAACAAACATTTGTTTTCCTTAAATAAAGAAGTAAAACTGTTGACTCTTATAGAGTGCAGAGATTTATGGACCTATCAAAGTACATTTATTAAGTCATTTTCTCTTATGACTGTAACTTATTTCCACTAAGGTTCTCTGTTTTGTTGATTCATATCACGTGCAAGTTTGTTTCACTAAAATGTCTCTGCTTCCCTTTGCTCTTTAATCAGTTTTGTGCCTTTGCTTTCTATTCTAGTCTGAGCACACATCTCACTGACTCTTTTATTATTATAATTCTCCTCACCCCCTTTTCCTCAACACTTCTACTCCCATTTGATCCATTTCTGGGGATTATTTTACTAATACCCTGTTCTGATTTGATTTCTAAACTTTTCAGTCCAGCTTTCCAAAACTGTGTTTAAAACAAATGTTGTTTTTCACTTTGACTTTCACAAGCACCTATTTTTGCATTGGTCTTCTGACTGGTACTTAATCACCAGAGCAGTGTTTCATGGTGTATTTTTTCTTCTTTTTCTTCCTAACAGTACCCAAAGAAGAATCACTTGCCCCATGTTATGTTTGTGAATTGTGAACACTGCTGGGTTTATTAACTCACTATTGTACAGAAAGCATGGAACAAAGCAAAAAATTTCATACTCAACTCAACTTGTTCATGCTTCAACATTTTTTTAAAATTTTTCTTTCTGAATTCTTCTTTCATACTATCTGTCAGCTTTCACCATTATGAAAAATGCAATGCATAATAAGAGAAAGATCACGATATAATGATATTACAGTATTGTGTGGGCAAAAAGAATGTAGAATTATGTATATTTTAAGCAAAAAATTACAAATAAAAAAATTAATTTACAGTGTTTTGTTGGATTTTAATTTTTTGGACATGTAAATTACTTGCTACTAGACAGTGAATTGTTGTCTAACTTCTATGAAAGTTGAGCTCTATTAACGTTTCCATTAAAATACTTTACAATTCCTTGGCTTGAACAAGTGTATCACTAGAGGGAGCTTTCACTGATTATATATATGTGTGCTGTCAAGGGCAAAAATTATGAAAACTGGTTCTTTCAGCTGCCTGTAATGACTCATGAGTGCATAACATGGATAAAGTGTCAGTGAATTATGTCTTTTTGAAATTTTATTTTTGATTTATGAGAGCTAATGAGCTGGGGAGAGAGCCTGGCTCTGGCTTTCAAACAGTACACTAAGTTCTTGTGTTTAATAGTTCTTGATAGAGTTGCTTTTTCTCTTTCTCTTTTGCTGTCCTATCCTTTCACTTTTTACCCATTTTTGTAACTTTTCTTTTTCTCTTTGGCAGATTTCCAGTTAATAATACTTTATCTATATCAGCCTTCCTCCATATCTCGCAAGAGACAAAGTTTTTAATCTTCTTGTGACTTTTAGTTCTCAGGTTTTTTTAGAAAACAATCATGGTGAACCTCAACTATCTGTCTTGTGAGTCCCAAGTCCTTCAGGTCCTCTTTGGCCAATGGAACAATCTTGTGGCTTAATTCTGTCATAATTATAAGGAAAAATTGTCCAGCTGGGAATCCTGTTGCAGTTGGAACTCACTTACAAGTATGCCCTGTTGGTTTCTTCTGTGTCCTCTCCATAGTGAATATGAATCTTAATGCCCAGTTGGTTTAGGGTTTTTTATTGTGTTTTTCAAATGCAAATTATATCAACAGATATTTTATCATACCAGGAATCCCTGGAAGTAATGTACTGAAGTATCTAGGATAGTTAATTAATACCTTGGAAGTTTTAACTTTTGGCGGGTTATCCAACCTCTATGCATAAATATTTTTCTGTTGATAATTTCTCCCTCACTTTTTCAGTGGTCTTCTTTTGCTCTGTTTGCAAGGGTATCAACTGTGACAAAATCACGTCTTCATGCTGTTGAAACAGCAGAGTGATTTCACAAGACTTAATAAATATGAATTATTATTTGGTGCCTCTAAACTTAAAGGGTATAACTGTATTAATAGTAATATTCTGAGCTCATTAGTTCAATTATTGTTGGTCTTCTTCCTGCTTACACCTGTTCTGCCTTCCATTTTCCACTGCACAGAAGCAATTTTCTTTTATCCACAGGTGATACAACAAATTCTCATAAAGACTGATTAGAACTGAAAAGGAGAAGGATCATGAACTAATTGCTATGTAATCATGCTTGAAAACTGCAATATTGGCACTAGACTCAAATCTGTTCTCATTACACTTCAGATAAACTGCTGTCTTCCCCTGAAGCCAATTACAATTCTTTGGTTTTGCAATTGGAATTCAGTGCTCTTCATGTCTACCACTCAATATGGCTGCAGAGAGCACTATCTCAAACACGCAGCATTTCTGTTCATAAACTTAGCCCAGAAGCTGACAGCAATCAATCTGGCTTTTCTGCAACATCTCCAAGTATTTCCCTTACGCAATCACTGAAGAGGTGGTGTGTTTTGGGGGACACCTGTTGAGGCTAAACATTCTCTTGATAAAATAGAACCATGAAAGTTCGGCTCTCTTCCATATTATTTTAATTTGAATTTTCTATATGAAATGCTGCACAAAATTTGTGTCCCAGTCAATACACTATCCCATTTGGTCACAGAAAGGAATTGATTGGTGGAGACTGATTTACCACACTCGAAATTGCAATCCCAAGCTCTAATTTTTTCAGGTAAAACAGTCTGCACCCAGGACCATCAAAAGGCCACAGAAAATAATAAGTCTCTTTATATGTTTACATAACTTTTAATTATTTTATGGCCAGTAGCTTTCTATTACCCCTAAACACAAATGCACACAGATACCTACAAGGAACGGCAAGGTCTTCCCATTAAAATAAAAAATAAAAATTATTGATTTGTATGGGGATAGCAAAAATTAGACATTTTAATGGCAAAAGTTTTTACTGGGTGTTTTGACATATGTTTACTCAAAAGCCCCTAGAGTTCTTCAGAACATATTTCTATAACCACTTCAAATTTTGAACAAATTTGGAACAGAGGTGACCTGAATGCAGGGTAACTGGTGTGTTCTTCTGCCATCTTGCACTTCTGGAAGAGGTGTGTGTTGTGCTCTTGGCATTCCTTCTAAGGGTGCAGTAAATCTCCAAAGTACCATACAACTATTGACATTGTTTCTGGGATAAAAAAATAGGAAAAAAGGCTTAATGGGTTGCAATCTGTGACCTAGAAATTATATTTCATAGGCAATACCCTGCATATTGCTCCGTGTTAAGCATTTTCTTTCCTAAACATTAATGGAACATTAAATGGATTTTCAGATGAGTAGAACAGTTTTTGTAAGTGGCACCTGGGTTTGAGGTTTGATTTTTCTGTGTCTTATTGCTGCCTATACTGAAGTACAGTATGTTTCTTCCCTAAACATTTTGAACACATGTATTTCACCATTATCAACACTAAAAAATAGGAGTGTTAATGTTGATGATGAGATATTAGATGAGAAATAACAAGAATTCAAGAAATGTATCTCAGAAATATCTGGCTCACAGAGTATCAAGTGAACAGATTGACAACTGTATTTTAATATCATATGAGAAACAGCAGAACAGATAATACATGAGAAATTTTTGCACTACCGTGATACAGAAGGTAATTCAGTGCATACGAATTGTGAATAATGTAAAAGAAAATATACCAATGTATTTTAAATTTGTTTTTTTTGGAAAAAAAAGAGGATTTTTTTTCCTTTGAAATACCCTTAATAAAGAATTAGCAACTGGGGCAGTAAAACAGAGATATTAAGAAATGATTTGACATTCCAGCAGTGAACTCTATTAATGAAGACAGATTTCAGGTCAAGATAATGCAATAGTTGGGCAATACCTTTTCACTCTATAAATAATACAAAATGCCTTTATATCATCTATTCAGGTATGACCATACTACTTTTTCTTCTTTGAAATAACTAAGGAATAGAGTTGATACTTTATTTAATGATCATTTTTCTCTAAATTCTTGCCTGTGGAAAATTCTAGCAGTCTTTTCTTATACTATTTTCCTGATACTCTTTTAAAATTTATCCTTCACAGAAGACATGTGAAAAGTCTAAGCATGAGGATTAATTCATAGGTCTTAATTTATCATTTCTAAGCTTCAAATATCACATGATGGGCCTTGAAGTTTAAGTTATTTAGGGGAATTTTGGCATAAGTCATACCACAATTTCATACTCTTTGAGCAACCTGTGAAAACAAACTTGAAAATAATTGCAGTCATTTTCATAAATGGATAATATGTGTGGGTACTGCTTTTACAATTTCACGGCATCACTGGGCCTTTGTTTATTCCCTGGGTTGATTGTTTCTTTTTCCTACTAGATTGCAAGCCATCTTAGGGTATCCATGAGATGGGCCATAGAATTCACTGCAAGTTTTACTTAAATGTTTATTGCAAATTTCATTTTTCTGTATAACGGAAGTGGAGGGGAAAATTGCAAACTTTTATTTATAAGAATGAAAATCAGCATTATACTGCCCTATTAGAGGGAGTTCCTATTTTTTTCTCAATAATATTTTACTGGTACATATATGCAGGAATAAAAACACCTATGTGCATGTGCTTCCAAGTGTATTTTATCAGCCAAACTAAAAGAAGATGCATGGATGCTGGAAAAGGCTCATTAATCAAACAGATGTAGTTTCAGTAATTACGAAATCTCCCTATTAAGCAGAAGCAGTAAGTCATTAAAATATCCTCACCGGCCTTTTGGCTAAGATCAAGCATAGAATATCTTCTCATTAGGATAATGGATTTCAATAAAATGATATTCCATCATTCTCCATAAGGGAACAAAATGAAACTTTTTGGTTAACTGCAATCACTTAATCATTCATTATGCCTTCCTCCATCTTGTTCATTCATTTATAAGAAAAAATTAATTCTTCACAAACTCTCCGTACTATCTGGGCAAACTGCATTGAACATAAAAGTTAACTTTGTAAATTAAATTAAGGGTGGCTTAATGAAATTAATCCAAAAAGTAAAGTGAACAAAAATAAAGAAGTATATAATTTTCCTTTTTTATTTGTGGATTTTTTTTTCAATTCAGGAAGATATTAATAGATATGAATTTTGTTTCTTTTTAATTTACAGAGAATTTATTGAGGAAAATTAGAGGTTCGTTGCATAAATTATTTTAAATTTTTTCACTGTCTTTTTTTGCTTGAATTTCAGTTATACTACTTTCTATTTGTTTTCAATACCCTTTAAATTCATTTTTTCTGTGAATTAAAGTTCTTAATTATATGTATGTGATTTTAACATATCATTTATGGATTCAGAAGTGGGAGAGAAAAAAACAAACTTGAAAAGCACCATTTTACTTGGCATATGATCTTACAAATTTTATTATAGAGGATTTTCCTTATCATGTCTGGCTGTTCTCCATTCATAGCTGAATGAAAGGATTAAAACATTTTACTTTTTCTTCAAGCTTTTTTGCTGATCTTTACTACTTCTTATCCAGAATTACTCTGTGTAATCTAGTCATCTGTAAATGCACAAGGTGTGGTGACTTCAGTGCATTGAGTAAGTCATTTGAGTTTTGATGAAAACTTTCAAATCATGTTAGAGGCCAACATGTGAAGACTGTCTTATTGCAAAGCTGCATTATCACTGTGTTTGTGGTGATTGACAGCACAGTACATTTAAACTTTCCTGCACCCTTTTGAAAATGCAGACGTGAAGAGACTCTCATCTAAGCAGTATGATTTATGTTGTTGCTGCTGATGCATGTATGCCAGTGGAATGGCAATTTAAGAGATGTAGAATAGTGTGTGAATTCAGGGTAGTTACCGTGTTCACTATGAAAGCTCACATCACAGGTTGTTTGCCATAGAAATGAGTAGCAAATCCTCCAATTCTGCCATTGGTTTCAAGCATTGGTGCCAGATATTGGCTTTGTAGCCCAAGCTCAAATTTGAAGAACTGCTTCCTAGAACAGGCAAGTAAAAAATGTTCCCTGCGAGGTCTTTCCTCTCCTGACATACAGCTATTTAGGCAGCTCTTTTGTGCTCATTAAAGGGCAAACTGAGCTAAACTCAGGCCTTGTCAGTGTTGCATGTTTACTGAAAGCACAGCATAATTTGATTCCTTTGGTATCACTTCCCTATTTATTTCATAGAGTAGGAATTTTGTCTGGATCATAGAATGGTTTGGGTTGAAAGGGGCTTTAACAATCACCTAGTCCCTGCCTCCCTTCCACAGGCAGGGACATCTTCCACTAGAATCTCATGTTTCCTTTCAGTGGGATCCCAAGAGTCTGTGTTAAGGAGAGATGATATCCAGACCTTCACAGGTTTGTTCTGGATGTGAATATTGTGCTGAGGACAGGCTGTTACAATTTGAAGAAGAAAGCTTCAAATTTAACTTTGTAGAACCCATCTTACAAATTAATTTAGTGTTCTTTAGTTCTCCTCAAATAGATCTGTAAAAACCCCAACGTTTAATGCTTTTAGACTGCATTTAGTCAATACCATTGGTGAGAATGTCTGTGGCATCTCTGACAAGCTGTGCAGTCAGCTCTCTGATATCTGATTAGCAGCTTGGTTGTTGACCCTGGCCAGCTGCCAGGCATACCTACCCTTCTGGGAAGAAAATAAGAAGATGGTTGTGGGTTAAAATAAACACAGAGAGATCACTTGCCAACTACATAATGGGCAAAACATGTTTGACTTGGGAAAATGAGTTTATTTTATTGCCAGTTAAAATAGAGGTGGATGCTGCAAAGAAATTAAAAAGAACAACATAAAATGCTTTCCCGCTTACCTCAGTCACTCTTTTTTTCCAGTCTTAACTTCACTCTTTCTCTCCTGACTCTTTTACCTCTTGACTGAGAAGCACAGGGGGATGGGAAATGGTGGGATCATTGTCTTCTCTGCTGCATCTGGTCTCTCTGTTTCCCTGCTCTAGTGTGGGCTCCCCTCTATGAGACTGGGACCCTCCAGAGGAATCTGGCAGCCAGAATCTTCCTGTCCCTCTTCCTGTACTCCCCTTGGGGCTCACAAGGCCATTTCTCACTCTTTTTTGCCTCACTTCTGGCCAGTGTTTTGATGGCCACAGAATCAGCAGACCCCTGCCAAGACTGGGGCAACTCCAGCTGATAAGACTGGAAAGTCCTACAGGTGATCCTGCCTGCAGTATTTGTGTATGTATACAGACTTTCAAATGTATTTACAGGAGGTATCCTTCACTTTAAACATAATGGTAGTTCATGACCCAGACAAAACTGTAATGTTAGGAACTTAATATTCAGATATCTGATTAAAATTGGAGGGAACAGGCTATAATTATTAGACACCTTCATTTTTCACATATGCTAATTTAACTGTGCTGTGTTTCTTTGTTGACGTGTTAAACATGTAGTAATAATAAGGTTGTACCAAGCATAATTATCACATTCTCTTGGCCTTAAAAATGCCTCAGCTGTAGCTGAGCATGATAATGAAGATATAATAATAGATGCTGCTGCTGTCAATACTGTTTGCATTTGATAATTAGAAAAACATAACAACTTATATGTAAAGAATGCTGTGTGAACAGCGGGATAAGCTGGGTAGCTAAGTCCATTGTAAAACATTTTGGCTTGCATCTCCACAGAACATTAAAATAAGGTAAGTGTGGTTATTTAAATCAGGAAGAGGAACACAGTGACACACCATACCTAAAAATCTCTTTTATAAAACCCATATATATAGCATCTTTCTAGCCAGCCTTTAAGATGAATTACATTACAATTCTCTTTAATGAGTTCTTCTTAATTGAAGAGTTTCTGATGAGACAAAAAAGTACATGGGGAAAACTTGAGGGTTAAAAAAAAAAAGGGGAGCACATGACGCTGCCTGGAATTGTAGTACTTTCACAATGAAAGGGAACTTTGGTTTATCAACCCTACTCTTGATTAAGCTCTTTTAAAACTGTTTTTGATGTGCAGTATGTTGAGAATTGTTTTTCCTACTTTGCAATTTCTTCTCTTCTGTTTCCATCCAAAGCTTTCTTCCTCTTGTCCCAGTAATTCACCAGACAAGTGCAAGCAAGGCATAAGCTCTCTTTTGCTATGGATAGAATTTTTTTTTTTTTTTTGAGGATGTTTAGTTACCAAAGACAGGTGAATTTTGCCTGGGGTGATCCAAAGACTGGATGTAGGAGAAGTGAAGCACCATCCTTCCACCCTTTCTTTTCAATCTTTTCTAGTATGACAGAACCATTAAGATCTGAATTATCAACACTGATCAGTACAGACAGCCCCTGTCCTTTGACATGAACTTTGTAGCCTGGGTAGAAAGTTTATTTTCAGTTAATTAGTTCTTTGGAAATGTTCATATTGTTTGTTTATTTTGTACAGGGCAATACATACATATTTTTGCTTTTTTGGGGAAGAAGGCTGGAAAGAAGCAAAATTCATTTAACCACAAGGCTCTTTATATAATTTAGGAATCAGTTATGTTGTACATTTTCTGTGGTGTCTTTAGGGCAAAGAAGCTTAAGACAGAATCCTTTTATTTCTGTAGCAGTGCTTCAATAAAGAAGCCAGAAAATTTCAACTAAGATGAGTGTGGATCTTAAAATATTGAGGTCTTCTGTATCTCTTGTGTTTGCATCTCACTGTTTTATTTAACACCATGACTTGCTCAGGTATTCTGGGAAATATCAGTAGATGTTGTTGTGCTTTTTTTGATTGAATATCACCCTATTGCCAAAAGAAAACCCAGAAACCACTACACAATGATTGATTATTATCTATTCCTCTCTTCTGCCCCTTTCAAAATGAATGATAAAAATTGTTCATGAATGTTAGACCCATGACCAGTTTTGATTCCCTAAAAATGACAGGAAAAGTACAAAATAAGAAGCAGATAACATGGTAACTTGTTTTGTAAAATTGTACCTACAACTGGATCCCACATGTCATTTCCTAACGACATCTTTTGAAAAAATCTGAGCTACTCTAAAATTTGGATATGTATTTTCCTGATAAGTTCCATGTCTTATGCACTTGAATCTCACTTAAAGTTTTCTGAATTCTGCATCTGATTGTGCAATTTTTTGATATCGCAATCTATGCTCCTGTTAAGGATTAATAACAGCTGACCCTGGCTTTCTGCATTGGCATTTAATTCCTTTTTAAAAAGAACATAGAAGGACCTGAAACACTCCAAATCTGTATCTCCTCCCACTAATGATAAAACCATCATAGACCCTTACCATCCCCTCATAAAATAAGATTTTATTGTGTCCCATGAATATAGAACAGCTAAAATTTGGGAACACATTTTCTGGAATTAAAATCTGTGTATCATCTCAAAACTGGAGATTGCACTTTTGACTGATAGTTCTCACTTTAGATATCCTATGTTAGAAAATAATTGACTTAACATTCATTACTGATTTTTTTAATGTTTGCAATTTTCTTCTGCTGGCATTAAGTCACTCAGTTTAAACATTGACTTTAATCTCAAGTTTTACTCCTTCTAGAAAATCATGAATCCAAGCAGATGGGAGAGGAGTTTGCTTGTGATGCTAGTTGCCCTGACCTGTGTCAGAAACAGGAATCCTATAAATACTTTACGTCTGGGAATCAAACATTCTTGTCTATCCAACTTGTTAGTTTATCAGAAAGAAAAATGTTCTATTCAGCTTCAGATATACAAATTTAGGCAAATCTTCATATCTTTGTTTCATAATGATTTTTTTTTTTTTTTAGTCTCTAGGGAAATAAATAGTCATTCTACCTTTAATTATTAAATGCTAGGTGCTTTCAAACCTCGGGGAATATGGTAAACACACTCACCAAGTGTGTACTTTGAAGTTACTGTCCTGAACTGATTTGTACCTTGTGCTGTTGCCTATGTGCTTAAGGATGCTGAACACATTGGTATCAACTTGCAGATTTTTTCACCAGCATATGAAAACCCTTGTTAGCCTACTCTGATTTACATATCTCTTTTCTTCAAGGTATTAGTGTAAGAAATTTGGGCCTCTAGTGTCAAAATTCACAGCCATGTTCTATAATTGGTTTGAGTTTCCCAGTATGTATAACAAGCCTCAGAGAATGCTGTGTCTCACAGGCTGGCTGTACTGCAGCTTGCTCTTTTTAGTCTACAATACAGAGAGTTCAGAAATCTAAACTATGGTCACATTTTTCTATTATCAAATGGTCCTCAATTTGTTTTGTTGTTGTTCTTACTTTCCTAGCCACAGTTCTATCCAGGATTTTGGGCCTAAAACAAACCACAGAAGATATCAGCATGGTTTGGAAGCTTATCTTCAGGCTTTGTGAAATCATATCATGACCAACAGGCTTTAAACATATGTCATATATAACATATGCATTACATTAATGCAAAAGTAAGGAAAAAGACCAAAAGTATTTCACCTGCAAAAATACCTTTTTAGAATGCTTTGTTGATGCTTTGGTGAAATCAATGTATTATGACAATTTAATTTCTTTGGTCACTTGATACTTCTTCAGAAATGTGGGAAAGATTGCTTTTTAACAAAAGAGTTTTTTAAACAAAAATGCAATCGGAGTTAATCCTCTCATGCACCAGTGACAGGAATTGAGAATGCAGATATTTTAGTCTTAATTGGAGGCAAAAATCTACATAGAAAAGGCAGGAAGCAAAGGTAGACCTTTTTTGTCTTTTGCACAGAGTAAAAAAGAATAATCTGTCAGTATAATATGGTTACATTCATATATCACACATCTTTTGGCTTCTACTTCTCTCATCACTTCTAACATTAAACAACAGATAAACAGTGGACTAATACCGTCTGCTATAAATATGACATATCTGCTTTCTCTAAAGGGGATATGAAGGTAAACATCAATGGACAAACATGGAATTAACAATCCTTTTGAATAAAACCCTGATTTTAAGATTAAGTGATGTTTGCCTTTTGCTGTGCAAATTGAGAGGCAATTCTCTGCTGCATTTTGCATAACCTGCTAATTTCTTTTTTGTTCCTCATCTAAGCAAATCGGAATGTGCTTTGCATGCTTAATGATATTAAATATTCTGTCTGCCTAGTAGGAACAGAGTTTCCTCCCTAGCCATTATAGGGAAAGTGTAGTTTTCTGGCAAGGCCTTCAGACAGGAATCTGCATCTTTTGCTATCAGTTAACTTTTTCACAAGACTTTTGTTAAGCATCTTAAGCAATATGTGGGTAGGTAGATAGCCTCATTACAGACAATAAAACATTTTTAACATAATTATTTAAAAATTAATTTATATACATTTTATACACTAAAACACCTATTTTTCTGTACCTATGATACATTGGTTTGAGAATTCATATTTGGCTTTCTGTGGGAGTGCTTTTATTGTTGAAGTGTAGAGCAATTTTAAAGACACTGTTTGTTTTGATCTTGCTTAAATTAGATAAAACCTAGAATAACATCTCTAAATTCAGAACAATTATGTTGATAAAGAGCTGCTAAAAGTAAAGAGACCATTATAATAAGTAGGACTTTGACGAAATAAAGAGTATATTTTGTTTTTGCTAGAGATAAAAGCTTCATTTTAGAGATGGAAACCTGCTAAAGAAGTGATGAAAAGTAAAGCTGTTTGAAAGAATCTTTAGAAAACATTAGTTGTTACCCACTAGCTGTTATCCATTTTATCTCCAGATTCTAATAAAAAAACAAATCAAATAAGGAACAAAAAAAGAAAACAAACCCCAAACACCCACAAAAACAAAAACCTCCCCCCAAAAAAACCCAAACAAACAAACCCAGCTTCCACCCCCACCCATAAACAAAAGACAATAGTTGATATAAAGTTGACTGAGGAGGAATGCAGGCTAGGTAATTAATTAAATTATTCTAATTTAAATGAGACTTAACAAAATAAATTGTGAAGATTGTATTCTTTTTCTTGATATTTTTCTTCATCATTGTGGGTCCTTCCACTTGCTACTCTAAAACTTCATATGACCTGACTCCAGATTTTTCATACTTAATTCAGGTATCAGTGTGTGAAAAATCACTTGTACCTGTAAAGGCACCTAAGCTGGAGCTTTGTTTGCTGTAAAAATCCTTCTAAATGCTCAGATACTTTCAGTAGTGAAAAGGTGAAGAGCTAGATTTGCATGCCAGAAGGTTAATAACTGAAGAGGCACCTGAAGGTTGGGTATGCAAAAATATGGAAATATTCATGAGTTTTACTTTGCATAGAGTTGACAGTCTACTATTGCTTATACACCAAAGACAATTTAATGACAGCCCAAGCATACAACCAGACTGACTGACTTTCAATTATTCCAGGTGCCATTGACCTTTGTAATGGAGATTTTTTTAAATGAGGAAAAAAGATGCAGGTTTCTCATACAACTTTGAGTTTCACAGGGTGCAAAACAGTTTACAAATGTGTTCATAAAAGACAAAAGGGTGGGAACATTTGAGGAATTCCCAATGGACTCTAAAGTAGGCCAGAGGCAATCCAGATGTGCTGTTGCTTTAGAGTGATGTAAAAACTTCTGCTGGCCACACTGTTCCATCCAAAAAAAAAACAAAAAAAAAAAAAACAAAAAAAAAAAAAAAATCCACAACCTGAAGTCAGAACCAGCTGCCTAAGTAGTCTCACTGTAGGTAAGAAAGAACATATTTTTCTAAAATAATTTAAAAATGGATTTTACTAAATGATAAAATAATGCATACATTTAATTTTGATGTGCTTTGTTATTTCTAAAAAGAAAAATGTAAAACACTAAATGAAATATGCATTTTGGTAAATGAAGATTTTAAAATTATACTTTTCTGAAAAATTGAATTTGGCAAATTTTTGATAGTTTTCTATTTTTCCTTTGTGAGAAGTTGAAATTTTTATAAATTTTAATTTCAGGAGGCTGCTTTGTATACATTTATACTTACAATGTTTCCATACTGAATAATTTAATTAAAAAATAAATCCTAATGTCTCTGAGTAAGTTGTAAGTCACAGTAATTAATGATGTCAGCTTTAACTTTTTAGTCATTTTCAATGGTTAAAGAAAGAAGATTGGAGAGTACTGTGGTTTATGTTATATACCACTTAATGATAGCAATGCATCCAGAAATGTCTCATAATAGTCATATGGTACATTGCACATTGATACAATTCTTATGATATTTTCATTTCCAATATTTCCCAGGAATATAAAAAAATGTTTTTTAAAAATTCCTCAAACCAAGAAAGTTTGTTGCTTATTAATAACCTGGGCCCTTATGATGGAATAGGATAGTAGTTTGTAGTAATCAAAATTTGTAGCCATACCTTGGCCTTTCAGATTAATAAATCATTGGCTACTCTAAAAACTGGTCAATTTTTCAGAAAAAATTGGTATCAGAAATGAAGTTCAGGTAAAAAGATGCTTTGGAAGATCTTGTAAACGACTGTCTTTGGGCATCCACATGCACTTTTAGAAATGGCCCTGGTGATGTATCCACTATTGCCCAAAGATGAATTCCTGATTCAGACCCAGAACAAAGAAGCAGATCTCACTGCCTGTCCACTGCCCTGAGCAAAGTAAGCACCATAACAAAAACCATTACCTGTGACTTGTTCCTTTCCTTACAGAGCTCTAAAGAAAGACTTGAGGTAAACCTCTAAACACATAACCTTAATGCTTAAGGTTTGTGTGAAGACCAGCAAATTAATGTGATTTGTAACTTACAAAGGGGGAAAAAGAGCTGCTACATTTTCCTTCTTTCCAGCAGCAGCTAACCTTTTGAGCAACAATGGATTATCTCTATTGATGATATGCATCTTGAAGTGGAATAAATATGAAACATCCCAGGCGATCAATATTAGCTTCTCTAATCATTTAGATTACAGCTGAGCTCAAGTAATACTTGCAGAAAAGCTTCAGTGACACTTGGGCTCATTTGCTCATGAAGTTGAACGTGAATTTGACTCCCTAACAGTCCATCAAGGGTGTTGTGTGAAATGTCACTCATGTGGAGAATCTGCCAGCTTCTGCAATATGGAAAATAGGTGGGACAGAAGAGGGTGAAACATTGAGCTTCTACTCTGGCAGTCATCATCCCTATTTACTATCTATATAAAGAGGTCCAAGAAACTTGAGGAGGAGTAAACTTAGCTTGTTATCCTAGGAAAGAGAAAAAGAAAGTAGCAGTATGTGGTGGGTTTTCTTTAAATCGTATTCCAAGCCAAAAAAAAAACCACAATAAAACATGCAAAAGGCAGAAAGTTTTTTGTTTGAGCAACCCCAAATGTATCAAAGACTTGTACTTTTGGCAAATACACCTGACAGGCAAGTATTTGCTTTCCCCATAAGAGAAGGTTGTCTATGATAAACTCTTCACTGATTTCTTTCTGACTTAAGTACTTGAGAGCATGAGGTATACCCTACCTGGCTTTTTTCAACCATTACCTGCATTCCTGTCACACATTATCTGAAGTTTGGATAGAGGCACATCATACTGGGCAGCAGGGTTGTGACACAGGACAAAGGTTGAAATTATACTTGTGACAGCCTGTGCTCAATAACACCCGCTTTTAAGTTTGATTTTTAAAGGGGCTACCATTGATGATGAGCTGCTTTGAAGTACTTCCTGCTTTTTGGCTTGCATCACTTTAAAAGTTCATTTGAAACAGTGCATGAAATATTCTAGCAGCTTGTGCTTATTTATTTCTACTCTTTGGGGAGACACAGGCTTGTGAATTAAACTTGGTATATTCTAGCATTCATTTTGGATTATAAAACCTACCTGTGCTATATGGAAAGTGAGGCTGTCTAAGCATAATAACACACTGAAATCCAAACCAGCCTCATTAATATTCCTATTGGTTGTCATTGGAGATATGCCAGTCCCCATATGTACTTACCCACGTTTCAGAGTGCCCTTGCAATCTCATGACTGCTTTTCAGAAGTGCTTGGTGGCTTATTCTTCCTCCTCAGTACACTACAGCGAAATTATGTATTCAAATTGGGAGAAGAAAAATGTGTTTAGGCTAACTAGCATTTAACACACAGCACAAATTAAACCCAGATGATATGATTCTCTCTCTTGCTCCCTAACATTTATCTTGGAATTCATATTTAAAGCAGGAGTCTTTTGTATTACAAGTAAAGACTGAAATTGTTTATAACCATTTTTTCCCGCTACACTTGACAGGCATTCCTGTATAATTAATGAGATGGATATACTGTTAATAGTTCAGATTTTGTGGTTTGTATTGTAAATTTTCTGTTTTGTGAAAAAGAAAGCTGATTAGGATTGTTAGTTAGAGTCAGGGCTTTGGATATTTCTTGGCCATGATATTTTTTTCAGTACTGATACAGAGTGAGTCATCTCTTTCATCTTCTGCTAGTGATTTATTATGGTTATTTTTAATTCAAACACAATATTGCCATTGCAGTAATTGCCTTTTTGAATCTAAGCTGTTCAGCTTTTGAGTACTTAATTTCTGACATACACATATGGAGATTTTCTTAGTAAAGTTTTTGTTGGTGGCATGTTTATGTCTTAGATCTATTGTTCAGCAAAATTGTTGTCCTAGATTATAATTTGATAGGAAATCTTGACTAAAGATTTTAAAACAGGAGGGGTAAATTGTGGATTTGGTATTTATTTAAAGGTGTGTTCCTCAGTGCACACTGGACCATATGACATAAAAGCCTTTCTTATTCAAAAGCATACTTAGTAAGTCACCATCACTTATTTCTGAAGAGTTACAGTTATCAGTATCCAAATATTTTTAATTTTTAGAACCACTGTAAACATCACTGCTGTCTTTTTACTTTGCTGACAGATTCTTTGCAAGAGCTTCTGGGAGACCTTCTGATGCACCTCCAAATTATTCACAAAAACTACCTGTAACTATAAATGTATATTTTTCCATTTCTTAGTATTTTTAGATAGTTTGTATGCATTCCAACCTACTGCTAGATACAAATGTCAAGAAGACACAGATGAACTGCAGATTGTTTTTTTTCATCTTCTCAGACTACTTTGATAAGATATGTCAGCAACTTTACAGGTGACCTGTTTATTGATCAGGAAGCATTTGAACAGACTTCTGTGAAGTGAAGCATCAAGGTATTTTACTCTGCTTTGCCCATCAAAAATCATTGAAGTGACTGGTATAGTGAGGATAAACTTTAATAACCTATGGGGTTGATAAGAGAGTTTGTCTCTGTTGGGTCTACTTTGTGCTGCAGTCAACAGCTGTTCCTTCAAATAATGTGGCCCCTATTCCCCAAATAGTTCATAGACTAGTAAGTGGGAATTAAAGCAATTGCAGGCAAAATAGGAGATGGGCCTCTTTTAGGTTCTCCAGCATGATGGGTATGATATAAAAATAAGCTATGAATAGACTGTAAAACAGGAAGGAATGGGCAGATATATTTTCTTTGTTTTGTTGAGTGTGAACACCAGAAATATGAGAAGCTGCGGTTGTTAGGACGAGATCCATCACATCTGCTATCTGGTTTCCAATAGCCAGGTGCCTGAGAAAACATGTAAGAACAGAGCAAGTGCACAGCACACTTTTGTTTCAATTATCTTTAGGTCTTGAGGAATTTGAAGACTGGAGATTGCAGATGTTTCACATTTGTGTTTAATGACTTTAGGTGACCTTCATTCCATTGATCTAATTATTATAATCTTAAGAAGACTTGTTTTTGATGGACATATACTTGTTACTTCCTTCTGAATAGGGAAGCCAGAGTAGCAAAAGTCATCATTCCTATGACAAAGTTATCAGTTGTCTTGATCTAAACAGAATAGAGTGGTGTGGAAGTGTCTTTTTGCTTCAGAAAGTTAACATTTAAATGGACCTAAGCTGCCTTGGCTGTTAATATATCACTGAGATAAATGGTATGGAGGAGAGTTTATTCCTTTGCTGCTGCAATGCTGGCAGGAGAGTGTGCTCTGTAATTGATTAACAGGGCACAGTGCATTGACTTATATGGGGAAGGCTATTATATCTCAGTAACAGGAAGGTATATATGATTCTGGTAAGTAAAAAATTGAATTCTGCAGGAAGTAACTAAAACTGCTGGAAGAACAAAAGGTTCCCAAGGTTTGGTGTTTTTGTTTTTTTTTTTTTTTTTTTTTTTCTCTTAAATCTGTGGTATAACAGTATTTCATATTCTGGCAGAAGTTTAAATAGTGCACTATATTTAGTGAAATTTTCATATAGGGCTAGAAATACTGGTTTATGTAAGCAGTCTTTTAACTTTTATTCTGTTGGACCTAAAGTCATGAATTAATGATGAGATGTAATAATATTTTAAGTCTATTAACCTGAAATATAGTCTTTTTCTGTAATTCATACACATTTATGGTGAATTTTTCATATTTTAAATCCTAAATGAGCAGGCAGATTGGGAGGTTTGTGTTTTTTAGAACAATGAGAAAGTGAGATTTTTTTCTCATTATTTGGTGTGTCAAAATAGACATAGGAGAGCATTACAGTTCTAAAAAACAATGAAGGCAAATAGTATCAACTCAGGATTTTTTCCTAACCCCCACCACAGTACTGATGATTACAATCAAATTAAGGAATCAGAAGGCTCAGATTAAATACTTCAGAAGCACACATACATCACATGAAGCATATTCATGACTGTAAAAATTGTGACCACAGTGGAAAATAGATGGATGCCCCCTCTATTTTTTTTTTTACTAAGTCAAGCTTCTCTGTCTTATTCTTTTGAATCCAAAGAGATAAGGCAGACCTTTAATGATTTAGAAACTAGTATTCATTCCAAATAATTTCCCATATTTCCTTTTGTGCATCTTCAGTAGTAGCACAAATATAACAGCTGTCAAATTAAAAGGAGGGGATTTTCTCAATAGCTACTGGAACCAGTTAAAGATCTGAAGTTCTGATGAGCTGCTATTCTTGGGAGAGGCTTTTTTTCATCTGTCATGTTTATCAGTAGCCTCCCATTATATTAGTAATAAATCAAATTGCATAAGTTGAACACATTTTTTGTAACTAAGTTTTTACCATTTTACTATTTTTCTAGGAAGATGCAGGTTTTTCCTCCCACCCTAGTTTGAAGCTATGGGTGACAGAAAATTGTATAAACCTAAAAATTTACTTTGCAAAATATATTTTAAAACCCTCAGGAAACAGAACAAAGGTACATGTTCAATCTTAGCTTTCATTACTGATGAGAACATGTATTTTTTTTCCTTACGGGTAAATATCATGTAATATAAGCAAACTAAAATGATATAAAAAAATGCGTTATGTATTTTTAAAAACTTCTGATTGTGTGTTGTTCTACTTTTAAATGTTTCATTCTGTTTTTACCTAGACAACAGGTTTAATGGCAAATGCCTTCAAGTCTCTAGCTAGGTATTATGAAGTGGCAGCAATAGCAGTTTGCAAGTTGAAAAGCCATTATGATCTACAGAAAATAAACTGATTGATAAAGAAATGCTTGAGAAAAAACTTTATCAAGTAGTTCTGCATTTATTTGATTATGGCGCTTAGGACAAAAGTTGGCAGTTATGGCAGTCTGCTGCTCACTTCTATTCTTAGCTCTAACCTTGTAGCACTTTGACTGAAATAAAAGCAACTTGACTGTGGTAGTTTCTGGGGTCCCTGGACAGAGGAGGAATGATTGAATCTGACTCCATGTTCTTAGAAGGTTATTATATTATATTATATTATATTGTATTGTATTATATTATGCTATACTAAAGAATAGAGCAAGGATACATCAGAAGGCTTAACAAGAATGATAAAAAAAACTCATTACTGACTATTCAGAGTCTGACACAGCTGGCTGTGATTGACCATTAAGTTGAAATAATTCACATGTTGGATAAACAATCTCCAAAACCACATTCCAAAGCAGCAGAACACAGGAGAAGCTGAGGCTTCTCAGCTTCCCAGGAGAAAATCCTGGGCAAGGGGATTTTTCAGAAAATATCACGGTGACACCTGGCACCGGGGATCTGAAAACACAGGTGTGTGCAGAGGTGTGTGCAGCCCCGGTGTGCTGCTGCCGGCGTGAGGTGTGAGGAGCACCCAGCCACAGGTTTCTGAGCAAATGTGTTGCTCTGCTGCAGCCAGAGCAGAGGGAGGAGGAAATCAGTCTTTCTGCTTTGTGGTATAAACAATAATTTTTGAAACCATTTATCTTTCCTTGTCAAAATTCCATCATTAATACTGTGGTAGTGAACTCAAAAGTCATTGGAATTGTCCTTTAATTCAGTCCAAAGCAGATGCCCTTTACTCTTGCTTGTGCTTGCGTGGATTTTTTTTCTCTTAATGTTTGTTAACTCAGAGATTTGTGAAGGATCTTATTTTCATTGCTTAATGTCAAAATACTGATTCCTGAATGAATGTTCTTTTGTATTTCTGTACTTCAGCTTCTATTCCTGTGAAAGTAATTTTATTTTTCACTACATGAGACTGTACATTTTAGGAGAATTGCATTATATATTACTTGATTCACTCAGAATCCTCTTTTTTTCCCTCCTAAAGTTCTTGAGAAGGTAGGATTAATTTGGTCTCCATGTGTGATCCAGTCTGATCAAACCGCTGGTTTTTAATTGTACCAAAACTAGTTGTTGTGGCTGAGCATTAAATATGCTGCTTATGCATATTTAGACCTATTATAGACCACCTATGGTGATCTAATGCATTCTAGATGCATAAATTGAAGGTATTTCCATTTACAGCAGAGACTGTGCTGCAGTGCATGTGTTTGAAAAGATTAGTTAGGCTTACTCGTGTTGGCTAAAGCCTTTTTTTTGTTTTACCTGTGATATAAATGAGTAATTTAAGCTACGTATTTCTCCCATCTGTTGAAATACCCACAAAAATCTTACAAAAAGCAGTTCATTAATTATTTGAAAAATTCTAAGCCATTTCTCTTCATTCTAATTTATATAATACAAAAGAAGGAGATTTGATTTACAGTTTTTTCTTCATTAGGAAGATAGTGATTTTGGTTTTTTTTCCATTTTAGATGTTAATACCAAGTTAATCTTCTTTAGTGGGGTAAAATGGAAGTGAAGTACTCAACTGAATTATAGAGATTAGCTAGTATAGGTTTTTTTTTCAGTGAATCTTTTGTATCTGATAATTCATATGCATTCATTACTGTACCCTAATTTATTTTCTTTTTTTTAATATCAAATTTATCAGCACTTCTATTATGGAAATGAAAATGCGTATCTTATTTACTTCTTAGAAAGCTGCCATGATAATACTTTTATTTAACACTAGCGCTAGCTTTTTGTGTCACCAAAAACATCCTAGATATATCAGGGTAGGCTTTTTTGTTAAACCGCTGTATCCCTAAGGAAGAGTGATGGCTCATGGTTAGATATTGCCATTATCTTATTTTGTTATTGGTTGAAGCCTTTATTTTCTCATGTCAGTGTGTGTGTCTGTGTTTATTTATGTGTTTTCTTGTGGTTTTTGAGGTGAATTTTTGTTTGTTTTGTTGGTTTGTGGTTGTTTTGTTAGGGGTTGTTTTGTTGAAAAGCTCTGGTGTAGCTACATGCATTCCACATGAACAAAAATAACAAGGATTTGTTATCACCCAGAGGGAAAGTAATGGGCACATTGTCACTTAATACATATGAGTAATTGAGAGCATAAAGTGAATCTGTTTTCTTGTGTTTCAGAAAAGTGTGATGAACCTCTGGTCTCAGCATTACCCCATTCCTCCTTCAGCAGTTCATCATCCATGACAAGCAGCTATGTGCCAGGGTATGCCAAGTTAAACAAACGAGGAGGTAAGGGACATTCTCAACCTCAATGTTTGGATATTTCAAAAAGGGACAAATTGTATTTTTAATGCGAAAATGTGTTTTATGTGGAATACTATTGCTTACGCTTGTTTGAACAGACTGTTTTTATGAACTGAATTAATTTCTCTTTGTTGTATGGGAGACCAATTTCACTGCAGGGAGAAGGGCACTACCAGTAAGGTGTAGCAGCGTGGGCCACATGCCTGATGTCAATGGACTCATACAGTACAGCTGCATCATTGACTTCACATAAAAGGGTATACCTGTCTGCATTGGGTACTTGCAAGGTCACGGCTGGAGCAAAAATAAACAGCTTTGGTGTGACTTGTTGATGTAACTTGTTCCCACCTCAGCAATGACTGCTGTCATTCAGGCCTTTTTCTATCACCACAGGGACTTTGGTTTTTGCATATATATGTCTGTAATGCAATGAGTGTCTGTAATACTTTGTTCAGATGTAATAAAGCTTCCTCAGTGGTTGGAAGAACTTAGTGGTTGGAAGAAACAGGAGCATAAATTCGATGGCCTACCTGGTTTAATGGAACTGAGGCACCACCCCCAGTCCACAAAGAGTGCTGGTAGTACTGCCAGCTCTGCCAGTTGTCTGGAGGTCATAGCATAGGAAGGGATGAGCTGGGTCTAATGTCAAGTGAGGAAGCGTAATCTGTAAGTGGGGAAGAATATGGGGTGGGTCCAGGCATGGATATTCCTTTGATGTGGCTCAGGTAGTACCTGGAGGCTGAAATGGGACCCCCAGGCTCACTGGCAGGATGAGTGGGTTCTCCACTGGGTAATGCAGTTATGGCCTGTTGGTACTCTCAGACACTGTTCTTGGTTTACTGGTCTGCAACTTCTCCGCATATTTGTTTTTACAGGTGTAGAATCTTTGTTCTTTGATCTCTTTCTTTCCTTCTTTGTTTGTTTGTTTGTTTGTTCTCCTTTACTCGCTACAATAAGCTTTAGCCAGGCCCTGGAGTTAGTTACTTTCCTTTAATGACTAGTAATTGATGTAGTGAGTTATTTATAGTCCTACTTCCTCTGACGTCAGCCTGTGCCTGTACATTTAATATTTCTGCTGTCATCCCATGGTTGTGGTCCTGTACCCTACATTTTTATAAAATACCAGTTTATTCTCTGCAGAATAAGCATTATAGGTACAGAAATATATCAAAATTGTTATACTGGTAAACCCTAGCCCATGCAATCACACAGCTACCTTAAATGTAAAACAGATCAGGTTATGATACTGGTTGTTAAAAAATTGCTATTTCAAGAGAGCTAAACAGAAGCCAAAGACAAGCTTAGAGAAAATAGCGCTGATGATCTCCAGTGCCAGAGACCTGCAGATCTGATGGAAAGCCTGTGGCCAGACAGGGGCATTGGCAATTTCTTTGGTTTTAGGCCTGCAGACCAGCAGATAACACGGTTTGTTGCTCCTGAATGAGAATGGATGTTGTTTTATGCTGGTCACAGGCTTTTATTTCAGTGTTACATGTATTTTGTTACGTGCTTTTTTGGAGTTCTCAGGATTTCTGGCAGTGTGTTTGGATGTGTGTTTTGCTAGGCTGTCAGGTCCCTTCAGTTGTGTCTTTAAATATTCATCAGATGAAAGGAGTGGTGCTTCAATTCTAAAACACTGCTCACTGCTTAGGTTGAATTCTGCTGTATTACTATAGTTATATCCATTTCACGTGCTAAGTTTAAAAAAAGGCCATTAGAACCACTTTAATAAAATACAACTGAGCATCAGCTTTGCTGGGAAGATCTTCCATTGTTTTTAAATGAGTATTTCTTCTTTTAGTTTACAAGACTACTTATTTTGTTCTAAGTGAAAGGCAGATCAACATTTGGAATTTAATTTTTTCTTTTAATTATATTTACTTTTCCCTTTCTTACCCTTATAATCACTACAGGGCAGTTTCTTTTATGACGTTTCTTTACCGATATGGATCAGTGTTGTCATTAATCAAACACTGGCACACTGGCTTTGTTTCCTCATTGGAAATTTAGTTGCACCTCTTTGTTAAATAGCATTATGTTAATAATATTAAGAGTTTCATCTCTTTGTTTAAATAGCAACTTTGCTAGATTGTTATTATCCATCTCTTAGTATCTATGAAGCATAGATAAATACTTTTCAAAACTGAGGCTCTATGTACATGAACAAATATCTTTTTTCTAATCCTAGTGGCAGTAAAAGTACTACAGAATTCAGGAGTATATTTATCACAGGAGCTTGTCTGTCTGTGTTTATGCTTCTGCAAGTGATGGAAAATAGCTCAGTTTTAATACTAAGCTATCTTACAACTTCATGGAATTACAGATATTGCTAATCAAACCAGTAATAAGTGAATCCAATTTTTTTTCTCTCCAAGGAGTCATTATCAGCTAATAGATTCCCAAATCAAATGTGCTATTTAAACCACACTGTGCTCAAGTCATTAAATGGAAAGAACTCCCCCTCCTCTAGCCCCAGACCCTTTAAATTAAAGAAATGCACATTTGAAAATGCTACTCTCCAACCCAATTATTTTTCTTTCCTGTTTTCATGGCACTTCACTCTAGACTGGCAAAATTTGAATAGATAGTATATTTTATTCCATTGATTAAGGCACTGATTTCCTGAACAGTCACATCATGTTATTGAGGAGGTTGGAGTTGTCACTATAGTTGTTGTGGTTCAGTTTGCTGCTATAAACGTTGCAAAGGATGTATGCCAAAAAGAATTTAAAATTTAATATTTTCAGCAGTTTTTAGGAGGCTTCAAAAGCAGAAACATCCATGAATTTACTCTAATGTTTAATAACATTTCATTTACAAATCCTATAACTAGTGATTTAAGCAAGTAGAATTAAGTCTTTGTAGAATGGCATTGATCTGGAAACTGCCAGGGTGTATATGTAGGGTTGGTTTCTGTGTCAGTTTGTGAAAATATTTTGCATTTTCCACATCTGTCTACTTACCCCTGTAAGTCTTCAACAACTTATGGGTTAGTATGTATACTTGTTTCAAAGGAAATGCAGATTTGATGGACAGAAATTTGATTAGAAACATTAACCTTTCCAAATCAATTTACTTTGTGTTTCTTTTTCATTGCTGCTTTTTTCCTGTTCTGAACCTTATTTCTTGTTAAACAAGGAGAAGTATCCTGTGTTTTTTTGAGGTGGGTGGGGGGGGTGGAAAAAGTTATTTTTCATTATAGGAAAAAATGCTGACTGTAGAAACAAATATTTAGTGGCTACCTGCAGGTCTGTCAGTGTCTTGCAAATGTGTACCTATACATATTAAATTTTCCATGTTTCCACAATTTCCATGTCAGTAAGAATCTTTGATTTATATAATCATTACAACTGTGAATCTATATTTCCTTTATCACAAAGAGCCAAAAATCTGGGGGAACAATGCAAGTCTGAATTTTATACTAGCTCTCTCATTCAAGGACCCCCAAAGTCTGTTTCATGGGGTCCCCTCATTCTTCTGCCTTCTTGAGCACTTTTAATCATAGCAACTGATAAAAGCAGCCAAAATACTTTTATTTAGTTATCATAGGAAGAAGTAGGGAAAATGTAGACAAAATTGTTGCTTTTCTTTGTAAGCAACTATACTACTACTAGATATACTAGTACTTATGAACAGATTTAACTAGAGTTAATGCTGGGTAAAGCAAGTGCTACTATTCACATCAGGCCTGCAAAGGCAAGAGGGTGAAGATCCTTTGAAATTCAGCTGTGACAAAATTTCTGTGGAGAGAGAAGGATGCAATGAATTTCATAGTGAATGTAGGTTTGGCAAAGGTATGGTGGCTCCTGAATTGTGTTATAGGCTTATAAGCAAAGACTTGTACTTAAAAATTTAAACAGTACTGAATTAGCAACTGTTCAGACAATGCTGGATGTAGTCAGTTTCTACAAAATTATCCTTTTGGTAGTAAGATAATACTTGATTTTAAATAACTAAGTCTTAGTGCTCTACTGTATCGTAGTGTTAGCATTTTTTTTCATTTTCATTTTAAAGTTATCTGCGTACTGTTTAGTGCTAGTATAACAAAGGTACAGATTATTTTTGAAATGTCTGTAACTTATGTGAGGGGAAAAAGCACCACAGAAGAGGAGAAATGTTCATGGCTTTTCTTTTTTTTTTGGGTCTGTCACTATCACTTGTATATATATATATATATATATATACATGCAAACATTGTGAAACATTTTAATGCTATAAAATCGTAAAACTTTTTGCTTTGGATGGATTTCTTAAGAAAAATAGTTTTGAGTTTTCCGTCAATTATTAGTTCAGATTCTCCTGCTGTGTAAACCAAACAATTCCAAGTATATTAAATGATTCTGTGTACAATTTGGAGAATATGGGGATGTGTTATCTTTGAAAAAAAAATTAATTCTACTTTCTAAGATGACTGATACTGGAGTCAACCCAATTGGCACATAAATATATGCAATTAAGTTATTGACAAATCAAATTTTAACTAGAAGCTAGTTAGTAGACTATCTAAAAAAAAGATTACAGGTCCTTCCATTTTTGTCATACCTCTTCTCCCACAAAAGTCTGTATTGCTGGCAGCTTAGTAGCTATAGAGGCATCAGAGAAAAGGAAAGCTTTCATTAAGTTCATTCTACAGCTTTTTAAAATCCATCCTCAGTAACTTTTTCAAATGTGATGTCAAGGTGAAAAGGTCTAACATCTTATGACCTGCCATCAATAGGATCAATGGACTGCATCACATCATGAGAAGGATTCTTAGCACACGTTTGATATAATGTATTATCAATCTTCCTTTTAATGGTTCCCAAGCTATTGGACCCTATACTTCTCAGTAGTATGAGAATTAATGCTGCCTATCATCCATCTCATACCATTTTAATTCAGGGAAGAAACTCTACATTATTTCAACATAATGTAATGTTATATAATATAATTGGAAGCTGCTTGAAACTGAGTAGAGTCTCAGAACTTCAGAAGTAATCCCAGCAGACAGTGAAAGTATGAAGGTCATAATGAATTTCTGGATATGTGGAAATTATCTTTTGCACAGTGGAATAAAAAAGGAAATTTGGTACCCAGGGGTTCTGTTTTAAGTCCAGTATTAGCAGGGAATCTGATGCTACCAATGAAAGTAATAACATAATATGAAAGGACGTATCTGTAGAGCAGTTGATGTTCAAAAAGCAGTCCTTCTAGCACCACTGTGTAACTTGCATCTAAGCTTTCAGGTTACCTTTAATCAGTGTGCTGACCTTGGGCTGTTACCAGAGTTATTAATGTGACTATAAAACATGCATCAGAAATTTTAAGTGTTGGCATAATTGTGACGGGGTGGAGTTTTTTGTTTGTTTTTTGTTTGTTGTTTGTTTTTCTCAGTGGAGTCTTAAATTTTGCTTTCTGTATGGAAGATGCAAGAATTTATCTATAATGGAATATGTTACTTTTATTCCCCATATAATTTCCAGTAAGTCAATCAGATCTATGGCAATGGTTCTAAAAAAAAAAATTAAATGCTTGTTAGATCCTTGCCTTTGAAGGATTCTAGGGACACCTAGCCTAGGCTATTTTTACCTTCACTTTTAAAGTCTCCAATACTATAATGAATATCACTACTTCTCCAATTGCTTATTACTGTTGTATAACGGAATATGAGAAGGATTTTTTGTAGTTTTCCTTTCATCAAAGTGAATGTGGAAGGGGCAGTTAATATCAGCCTGAATTGTCTGAGCAGTCTGGGCTTGTGCCTTCACAGGACTTGCCAGGAGTTTAGTTTGGATATGAATCTTAAAGTAACAAGGTGCTCCCACTGAGCTAACATTTGTCCAAATGAACAGTTAGCATGCACACTGTAGATCGGCACCTTAAATACTGCAATCTCCTTGTCTTATCAACAACTTTAAGCTGACTAGGAATACCTGTACACAACACAACTCATTGTATTTTGACTAAAACCCTCTTAGGAAAAAGTTATGGAGTTGCCAGTGGTTTGAAGTTCACTATCCAGGTTAGAGCATATATTGTCTTTTGTAAGTAGACAAGATCCTGAGAGTAATGAACAGAGTAGCATAAGAGAAATGGTAAAATCATGAGAGTAGTATTATCCACTTAGCTTTTGTATGTCTGTAAGAGAGCTCTTGCTGAGCTAAATCACTAAAATATGGTTGCCTTTTAAAAAGTAAATGATCTGCAGTTTTCTTTCTGTAAATATGTGCTTTAGAGAAACAGAAGTTTTACAGTCCACTTCAGTATCTCATGAACATCTCATGAACAGTGTAGATCATACTAGGTTTTCAGAAGTCAGGACAAATTGATAGCCCTTATTTATTAAATAATTTCTTATCCATTTAAAAATATGGAAAGTTACTTATGGTTGAAAAAGATAAGCCTCTATTGGTTCACAAAGAGACCCCAAAAAACATGTTTGTCTGTGACATAGCATTATTTGTGTTGCACACAGCATAAACAATATTTCTGGAATGCTTTAGAGAGAATACAAGCAAATGATGTTTTTCACTGGGGGAGTTCTCTGTGTTGTTTGAGGGTTTTTTGGTATTGTTTTTGTTTGTGCTTTTAAAATTCATTTCAAAACATAACTCCTTTAGGAGCTCTGTTACCTGTGAGAGTAAATGAAAATATTTTCCTTTTATTAGTAACATGTCCTTTTGGTGTTACTTATAATAAATTTTTTGTGTGGCATTTACTTCCATCTCTGGGTTGGTTTTTTGGTTTTTCTTTTAAAATTGATAAAGAATTTGAGTTCAGCTCACTTTTTGCATCAATAAAAAGATATCAAATTTCCTCTGTCTTTATTTGTTTCACATCCTATCATATAATGAATTTCGTTTATTCTTCACCTTCAAAATAGTTATGCATCCCACTTTGATTTGTAAGGTAACCCACAACCCACCTCAGCTCCACAAACACTTACATCCCCCTTTTGAAGGCAACTGTGATTGCCACTTTGTTGATGTCAGAAGTTGCTTTCTGTGCTTTAACAGTCTGGCCTAATGAAATATTTTTCATAAATACCTATTAGATGTAGAAGGAGTTCTTAAAAAAAGACAAAAATATTTGCACTATCTCATTCCTCTGAAAAAAACCCATTAAAATATTCATTGCAAGAGGATAGTGAATTTTGCGAAGTTGCAGAAAAAAGAAGCATCACAAAGAGGAAAGAAAAGTGCCAGTGTATATCCAGGATGGACTCGGGCATTGAAAAAATAAGTTTAGAAGGAAAGACTTCACCCTTTTCATTCCAAAACTAATCCAAGAAACAAAGTCTGTAGAGAGTGAAGCTCAAGTAATTGCATTAAAAAAGGCATCATTAGCTTATGTTAATTTACCATAACTGGATGAATACAGAAAGCATGACCGTTTTTTCCAGTTCATAACTAATTTGTTAATTAAAGTGTTCAGAATACCTAATTGGCTTATTTCACATATGTGTAGATGGAGAAGAGGACTTTCCTTCTTTGACTGTATACTCCAAAAAAATAACACTATGCTCTCCAACTTTATATTTTTTTTCTTACAGCAATCATTTGCAGAGGCAGCAGTTCCAAGCCCAGCTAGAGACATGAGGCAAATGGGCATCTTTCTTGGGCAACAGGGATGGGGACAGCATATCACCACGCTTTACTGAGCTGTAGCCATGATATTTTATGAAAATCCTTTGCTAGGATTTTTTCCTCCTGAGAAGTCTCAGGAAAGAAATGTAAACAATAACTATCTGCTGCTGTGGAATGCAACAGGTGCATCTGTGATTGGGGCATGTTGGTTGTTTCTAATTAATGGCCAATCACAGTCAGCTGGCTCAGACTCTCGAGAGTCACAAGCCTTTGTTGCATTGCATTCCATTCCTGTTCTTTCTAGCTTTCTAATGAATCCTTTTCTTTCTATTCTTTTAGTATAGTTTTAATATAGTATTTTAATATAATATATATCATAATATAATAAACCATCATTCTGAAACATGGAGTCAAGATTCTTGTCTCTCCACTCATCCTGGGAGCCCCCCACAAAGCATCCACCACATTGAGCAGCTAGCTTTTTTCAGAAAAAATTCAGCTTATTTCATTAATTATTTCTGATGCTAATGGGCAGCTGGGTTTGGCAGAAAGGTGGCTGTGCTGGTGGCAGAGAAGTGGCAGCCTCACAGAGAGCCAGACTGAATCCATATATCACAAACACATTTTTGCCATATCCTTAGGGTACCAGTGCTGCTCTGGCTGTTTTTCCCCAGAGCAGCCAAATTCTGAGCTTTCAACTACTTTGAGAGTTCAATTTGACAGTTTCTCAAACAATATTGGTACATTAAGTAAATACTTAAGAAATCTCTTTTAGTGTTGTTACTGACTTAATCTTGAAAACACAGACCTGATTAGCTCTCCTGCTCTGCACAGAATACTGCCATGGTTTAAGCCAAGCTGGAAATTAAACCTGAAAAAGGGGTTTTGGGGAGATCCTATAGCAACATTCCAGTACCTGAAAGGAGCCTAAAGAAAGGCAGAGAGAGACTATTTACAAGAGCACATAATGACAGAACAGGGGGGAAATGTCTTTAAACTGAAAGGATGTTTACATTGCATATTAAGGAAAAATTCTTTACTGTGAAGGTGGTGAGGGAATGGAACAGGTTGCCCAGAGAAGTTGCAAATGCCCCATCCCTGGAATTGTGTAAGGCCAGGTTGGATGGAACAATGAGTAGTGAAAAGTGTCCCTGAACATGACAGGAAGCTTGGGAACTCTGTGATCTTTAAGATCTCTTCCAATCCAAACTATTCTATGATTCTATACAGAATTAAATTGTTGAGTTAATATAAATGGGGATTTGTCTGAAAAATGCATGATAATGGCATATTAGAGCTCAGCTAGATGCCCCTTGAAACCAATACCTCACAAGGGACTTGTCTACACCAGAGCTGGCACACTGACAAGCAAGTTGGAAAATTTCATGTTCCTCAGACACTGGGGCTACTTTGCTTGCACAGAACAGCGGGAACATGAAGGATTAAAAAACCCCAAAAACTCAATATAGGAAACTTGGCCAACCTCTTTTGACAGGTGAGGTATACTTAAAAGCAGCGGAGACTGAGAGTTTAGATATCCTAGACTTGGTTTTATCTGCAGATACTTCAGAGTTATAAGCAGAGCTGTGTGAGTACAAAGCTCTGGAATTAAGGCAAAGATGTGTAGTGTGTGTACAGAAGATGCACTGTCAGCTTTTCCCAAGGTCAGTGTCACCTGCCAGATGCTATGAGTGTTTCACCCTCTCCTGCACACAAAGCACAGGTTTTCCTTACACAGATGGGTGTAGTGCAACTGATAGATTGCTGCTTTGAGCGTTTGAGCCATAGCATTGCCTTTCCCAAATAAGTCATAAACAAGCATAAATGCTGGTAGAAATGGGAGCTATTTGGCTACCATTATAACCTCCCACTACAGTTATATGCTGAAAGAGAGAAAAGAAATAATGTGATAAAATGAGCCTGTTTGTTGCAGGGAGAGTGCAGCTATTATTCATGTTTCAGTTTTCACAATGAGATTATTCACAAGAAAATCTGAGCTACACAGTTAGAACATTAATACTTGTTTTTCTGTATGTAAGTTACTACAAAAGTCACAAAAAATATCTCTGGATCTGGAAGAGTCTGACTTAGCATCCAGTCTCATGTCAAAGATGTGATGGTGGTTTCTCTTTGTTTTCTCTCATTTATATTTGTGTCAGCATAACTAAACCATTTCTTAATTACACCAACAGTTAATTATAGTCACCTGACAATTACAAAATCAGCTAGGTTGGAAAAGTCTTTTGGAGCCATCAAGTCCAACCTAAGACCCAATGCTACCTTGTCAATGAGAGCATGGCACTAAGTGCCACATCCAGTCTTAAACACCCTGTAGACATAGATATAGCTATAGATAAAATAAAGTTATATTTTTTGTGTTCTCTGCATGAAGATTTGTTGTGCTGGAGTTCACCTAAGGACCAAGAAATGCTCAGAAAAAAATGTTAATAGCAATTTATCTCTTTTCTCCTGCTATCTGCACTGATTTTTGTCTTCTGAAATGATCAATTTTTGGCTCTGGTATATAGCTCGCATAGGAAAATATTGTTCTATATTGAACATCTTTGGGAGTTTGTCAGCCAGCTCAGAAACAAATGAATATCAACAATGAACTAATTTCTTTCAGAGCCCTAAACTTCTCTGACTTCTTCAAGTCAGATTTTTATTTATTTTAGGACAGACTTATGTTCTTTATTACAAAATTTGTTTGAATGGTCAATTTTCCAAGTGACTCAATGTTAGATAAATTGTCTCTGCTGTGAATCATGGGTCTGTATAATGTGATAAGCAATGGGGAAAAAGAATTAAAAGATAGCTTGCTTGAAATCTGCTTTTTGAAAAGTTGGCTTTTAGATGTCTTTGCCTTTGAGTATTGACTACCATCAAATTTAGCATTCCTGCTGGGCTTTTAGAAACTCAGCTCCCAGCGAGCTAATTTTGCTTTAGTTAAGGAAGTTGTCAGAAATTATTTGATTTTTGTAAGGATCAAAGGGTCATCTGGTATTTAAAAATAGGCACTTGATCACATCTATAATTACATAATATTTATAGATCAGGAATAAATTATCTTATAGTTATCCCTGTCTTCCTTTTTTTTTGTTAGTATAGACTGGATGATACTGTAATGACTCATTTTTGAAGGAATAATCAGGTGACATTGAGTAATGTTATAAAAAGATAAGTAAACAAGATTATTACTTAGTGAAACAGGACAGTGTGCTTTGGCTAAGATGAAAAGCTTGGATATTGCACAGTGCTGTACTGTGATGACTTCAGCTGACATTCTGTGTAATGTAAAACACATTAGAAACTGGATTTTTCCTTTAATAAACAAGCCAAAATATTTAATATATACAGTGGGAGATGGTACTTGAACTGCTTTGCTTTCTTCAGTATCAAGAAGTTGTCTGCTTTCTATGGTAGTGAATAAAATCCCCAACAAAAGACAGTGCTGGGATATTTGATTTGCTGACTTTAGAAGCTGGTCATCAACATCCCCCATAACATATTTTCAATACATTCAGGTAATTGTTTCTTATACATATATGTTTCCAGGTGGGATTTTTTTTTTTTTCAAGGAGGGGGAGATGTTCTTTCTTTTCTAATTGTGATTAACTAGTTTCTAAATTGGGCCAAAGTGGTGCTCAGCTATCAAGAAGAAAAAGTTGAATGCTAAGTTTAAAAAATATAAGGTTTTGAGAGATCAGAGAAGCTGTTAATTATGAGTCTAATTATTATGAGCAACCTCTAAAAGTTGCTTTAATAAACTTCTAGGTTCTAGACAAAACCAAATTCTGCATATTATGCATGGAATATATTATGTTAAGCATAATGGTGATAATACTTCAGCTTTTTCCTTATCTTGAAACAGCAAATAATGTGTAATTCAGCCAAGGTAGTAACTAGCACATTGATGAGCAATGGCTGTTCAGTGATCCATGTACAAAATCATCTGGAAAGAAGTTCCATACCTGGAGATCAAAGCAGATAAACCAAAAACCAGGTAGCAATTGCAAAAATTCTTTTTAAACATTTTATTTCTCAGGTTTTCACTAGATTTTAATTAAGGGATTGTATTGAGCCATTCACAAGGAATGTTTTCTCCGCAGCTGGAGCAGAGGCTGGAGCACCTTGCTTATAAATAGGTGGCAATGGGCACCCTTTGAGAAAAAGCTGCTAGTTTACCAGCTCACTAGGTGTGATATGGCAATTCCTGTGCTCTTATCTTGTTCCCTTACAGCTAGTCCCTCCATGAGGCTGGAGTCACAATGACAGGGTTTTCTGGGGAAATCTACAGGCTTATCCAATTTTATGGATGATTGCAACACTTTCAGCCTCTCAGACTCATCTACAAAGGCAAGGAAGTTGAAAAGACATGGGGAAGTTGATGGCAAATAAGAAAAAAGGCAGGAGGGACCTCAAAATAAATTGATTTAACCTATTGGCATAGGTCCAGAGCTTATTGAAAAATAAGAATTGAGATTGTGAAGTAAAAAGTACAAACAAATTCCTAAGATAGTAGCAGAGATAAGAAATTACAAAATAATGCTTGGGTTTGACGAGAACATTGGGTGTTATCAGAATCATTAAGCCATATCCTTTCTAGTCACCTGAAAAGAGAAGTCCCCTTTTCTCTCCATCTTCTATTCTCTGAAAAGAGAAGTTGTTTTTTTTTTTTTTCATTTTAAGGCCTTTGTCAATGACAAGATCTTATTTTTCTTGTTTAGAAGATTGCCACGTTTTTTAGCTAGTGTGTAACAGCAAAAATAGATTGTCTCCATAGTCTAACATGCCTCATGAAACACAGCTGAAAGCTTAGCAATAAAAGTGCTTACAACTATTTCAGAGACTTACCATATATCACATTACAAGCAAGTAAATTGAAGGCTGTAATCATGGCTTTTATCTTACAAATTTGCCCTAAGAACTTTAAAGAGGTCTGTGTGTTACAGCTAAGGAATAGGATGCTGCTGAACAGAGTAATAAAAAGCATTGTGAGATTTCAGCCTTCTGTCAAGGTCCTAGAATGTACATACAGAAATTAATTTAATTATGTACTTTATTATCTATAACAGCTAAAAATTGACTGGTTTATTTCTAAAATTTTCAATTAAATATAGGCATTATTTTTTCATAACACTGGAAGTTCATTGTTAGTATTTTGAAGAAAGCCTTTGCCCAGCAGAGGTGGTATTCTGCTTTCTCCTTCTGTATCAGACAAATGCTGATAATTAATTCCATCTTATAATACAGAAACCTGCAAAACCCATAATAGTGTCCCAAAAGATGCTGAGAGCATAATTTAAAATATAATGTTAATAATGGAAATATAGGCTGCTTTTACGGATGATTTTAAACTATCAACAGTACCAACCAAAGAAAATATTTTCTAATGCCTTGAATGTGGAGTCTATAAAAGACTTAATTCAAACAATTATGCCTAGATTTACTTTTGATGTTGATTAATAGTAGTAGTATTAGTAAGTATTGACAGAGTTTTAAATAATTGGTATATGCAACTTTCTGACAAAATTATATTAAAATATACTCCTGCTTCCTACTCCACACAAAGGAAAGCTAAAGATTTTAAGGATGAAAAAATTGTAAGTGTTCTGGCAAATTGAATTGGAATGAGATAAACTGTAGACAATTATATGAAATTGGAAAGAGGCGAAAAGATAGATTTGTAAAAGTATGTTAGAAAACTGAGCCCCTAAATTTTGTTCATTTTCCAGGTAAGTCTAGCTAGAGCAGAAATTTCTTTGTGTTCTCAATGTTAATGGAGAGAGTGTCAGTCTTTTTTCTTTATAATTTACATGGAAAACATAAGGTAGGAATAACATGCATTTAGATCTGTTCAAACAAAGCTACATTCATATGCAGTGGCTACAGAGCTAATTCAGAAAACTGCTCTCAGTAAATTAGGACACTTTAAAGTGTAGCTGTCACAGCACTGTCTGGTTGAAATTGAAAGGATACGTTGCACTGCAGATAGTGCTAGTGAAGGAAGATTATGTAAAAAACAGGATCATTTGTGTTTGTTCCTAAAGGGACCCTCAGGCCAGAGAATTCGTAAATGTCTTTCCTGGATTTTATTAAGCTAATGTACCATGTCTGCATTTGATTTCTTTTTATTCCCAGAGGGATTATACTGTTCTTTTTAACTATGTTTGCTTGAAAGTATATAATGTGCTTCTACAATATAGAGTTGAGCATCTGAGCATCAAATTTCCTTTGCCAGATAGATAGATAAAGCTGCAAAATTAAGTTCACCAATTTATCTAAGAATTCCTTTGAAAGAAGAGCTCATGCCAAATAAAAGAGGCAAACTCCAAATGATAAAACTAACCTTTTATAACAATTATCTCCCTATAAAAAAGATTTTTTCATTAAATATTTTGGTCTTTGTTGGTGATTTCACCCAGCCAATTAAAATCCATGGAACTGCCCAGTAATTCAGTTTAATAGCAAAATAAAGTTTGGATATGGGTGGGGATGGGGAAGGTGTATAAAGATACTTGTACTTTGTAGATAAATAAAACAAAATCCCTTCTCTGGATGAGGAGCTCAAGGACTTCCACTTTCTCACAAAGCTTCTTCCAATGGAAAGGATTCTTTCACAAGTGAGAAGATTTTAGCAGCTTGTTTGCATTTGATGCTGGGTGGTAATTTAACTTCACCAAAAAGGACATGTTTGATCTATTGCAATGCTGGTACTTTCTGGGTCAGAGCCATTTCCATTACCTCAAATGAGATCAACAATTATTCATGGCTAATGGAAAGTGACATCACATCATAAAGACAGAGATCACCAAGAAAAGTTTTAAAAGGTTGTAATGCATTAAACAGCTGATGGCTGTAGCAGAAGCATGGTTAAGTTTGTGACAGTGTGCAGTGATCACCAGCCTGATTAAAAAATGTTTAAAAAAATGTTGTGTTTTTGGGATTCTGGAATGTACATGGAGATTGTGCACATGCTTGATTCCTGAGGCTTGTCACTTCAGAAACTCAGCTTTAGTGTTGAAGAAACTTGTCACAGCAGATCTGGCATGATAGAGTGCAACACAATATGTTCTGACTTGCATGTAATCTTCAGGAGATGAGTGTAGCTCCAGGGATGTTGACATGACACAAGCTACTGTTTTAGATCATTTTCCATGGTGTGTGACAATGCTAGCCTTAAATATGAATTTGTCAGGCAAAGTTGTACAAAGAAGGAGAAAACTGGTGGCAACTAAAACTATTTCTGTTACTGTGGATTCAAGGAGTTTTATAATAAGAGCTAAGAATGTTAAAATGTTGGCTGTGATCCAAACATGCATTGTGCCAGGAGAGATGTAACTGAGAACTTCAAGTCTGTAAATAAAGATAGGTAGAAACCTTAGACCCAAGAGGAAAGTTGTGTCCAGAATACTTCAGATTGTTTTGCTGATTAAGAATCAAATATAATTTTTTTTTTTCTTCTAGATCTTTGATGAAGACTATTAAATCACATTTATCTTGGCTTTCAGATTTTTAAGCAAGCTTGTAAACCCCACACCTGTTTTTGCATGTTGCTGATCTCATTGTCTGGTTCAACAAGATGCACTTGTGTCTCCTCTAAGGTCATTGTGCAGGTATTGACGCTACTCAATACAATGAGCTGTAAGCACAATATTCAGGATTTTAGACCTTGTAGCAGAATATTGATAAAGATAGCAAAATAGTGTTCCATCTGTGTTGGAACCCAGGACATCTCTCTGGATGCCCTGGATGGCTCAAAGCCCTGGCAGGGGCTCAGAGACCCTAATAGGAAGCCAAAGACACCTGGAAATTTGATCTCAACCCATGGAGCAAATTACCAACTTTGTATAAAGAATTACAGGTCACAAAAGTTTAAGTAGCATAGCAGTAGCAATCACAGGGTGAAGGGAAAAATTTTGGAGCACTGTGCAGGGGGGTTTTGGACCTTGTACAGGGGGGTTCGGGATTCTGTATATGGGGGTCAGGGGTTCCAATATGGAGGGATTTGGGCGTGCCCTGTTCTTCTTCTTTCTTCTCCCTGGCATCCATGTTCAGGATGATATTGGCATTCACAGATTGGTTTAGAGTAGAAAGTCACTGTCTAACATAGATGATAGGTATTGGAAAGTAACTGTAAACATAGTATACGTAGTTTTTAGTATAAAAGATACTAAAGATAGCACCAGCCCGAGAGGAGGGGAGAGTGCACTTGGCTGTCCTGCTGAACAGACCTCGGCTGGGCAGAGAGAAAATATTGTGGATAAGAATTAATAAACAAGATTTAAGACCAAAAAACCTGAGAGTCCAGACTCATCCTTCGAAGGTGCAGCCACCCAGAACCACTTTTCCCGTATCGGGGCAGAGACAAATAACAGTGAACCCCGATACATCTGTTATAGGGCAAGCTGAACCATCTCTTAATTTTGTGACTGTAGTATTTTTGCACTTATGCAAGCAAATGACATCCGAAGGAAGATGACATATTTTCTAGTCCCATTTGGGACATTTTTTAGTCCCATCACTGACTTAATTGTTTAACTATTGGTAAATGTTTTGTGATAAACTTTGCTTTTAATATATTAGAATTTTTCTTCTTCAAATCCATAATTTCCTTTACATGACAGGAGTTTGAAAGCAAATTTTCTAATTTTCTGCTCTTGTTGTGCCCATTTCTACTTCTTCTTCCAGAATGAATTAAAGAAATTCACTGTATGTTTCTCAGTCTCCAGGAGCTTATGAGGTTTTTTGTGTATTTTGGGGGGTTTTATGGGGAAACTCTATTACTTCTCAAAAGTACCTATTCTGAAAAAAAGTGGAGATTGTTGACCATGAGACATCAGGCAGGAAAATATGAAAATTGAAGAAGTCTGCTTCTTTGGCAGTAAGATTTCCCAGCATCAAAAATTTTAAAGAAATATTATATAAAGTGATAAAAAGAATAAGCAGAGGTCAATCTTGTATGGAAAATCAATGTATTATCCTGATGTAGATAATAGTTACTAGTGATGATTATGCAATACAGAGAAATTTTTTTTAAGATAAAATAAAAAAAGCAAGTGTCACCATGATATTTTCTGAAAAATCCTTTTGCCAGGATTTTCTCCTGAGAAGCTAAGGAGCCTCAGGAAAGAAATGTAAACAATAACTATCTGCTGCTGTGGAATGCAACAGGTGCATCTGTGATTGGTCCATGTGGATTGTTTTCACTTGATGACCAACCACAGCCACCTGTGTTGAGGCTGTGAGCAGTCACAAGATTTTGTTATTCATTCCTTGCTTTTTCTTTCTAGCCTTCTGATGGATCCTTTCTCTCTATTCTTTTTAGTATAATTTTAGTATATCATTTTAATATAATATAATATCATAATATAATAAATCAGCCTTCTGAAACATGGAGTCAAGACTCTCGTCTCTTCACTCATCCAGGACCTTCGAACAGAACCAATACCAAGTGTGAAAAATCATGAGAATTTATTACTGAGTTGTTTTCTAGAGCAGAAATTTTACCTAGCTTGGCAAATTTAGCACAGAATTTCAGGACACATTTGAGCCCCTGTAGATTAGAGGTTCTTATTTGAGGAGAATAGGAAAGCTTTTAGGGAGTAGTGCCCTTCCTTTATCATCTTAATGATTTGAAAGACCTTAACCTGTGTAAGACAGTTGGATCATGCAACATTTCCTCATCTCATCTCTTTTCAAGGCTGAACAAGACCTGGTCATTCAGTCTCTTCTCACAGGATGAATGCTCCAGTTCCCTCCCTTTTTGGTCTCCTCCACTGAGTTTAGGGTAGCACAGGAAAATTACAACCCTCACTTGAATGCGGTAGTGGTGTCTGGGGTTGGAAAACCAAAGCTGCAAAAACAAGAGACATCAGGAGGAGAAAAACAGAGCAAAGAGATAACTCTTGAGTGATGCACACAAATACACACAGACTGGGAAAGTAGAGCTGGACCTGTCATTGAGACATTATGTGTCAGGGTCCAAGGAGAAGCTGGTGAGGGATGAAATTTTGGCAGGAGTGTATTACAATCCACAAAATTAGGATGAGAAAGTGGGTGTCATATTCTTTGAAAAAATTAAGAACAACTCCAGATTGGGTACCTTCATTCTCATGTGAAACTTGAATCTCTGACACCTGCTGGAAGGGCAGCACAGTGGGATGCAGCCAACCCAGTTTTCTGGACTGTGTCAGGAATAATTTCATGGCATAGTATACATTTTGATAGATCAAATTAATATATGTTACAGACATAAATATTTTTACTGGAGTAGCATTTGTGACAAATTTGCTTTGTAAAATCTATGACAAATAAAACTTCTGTTCTCCAAATGATACTTTGCTTCTACTAACAAGAAAAAAAAAATTCATATAGTACTGAAAAACAAAAGAGGAAAATAGTTGCAAAATATTGGCTTCATAAGCATTGGCTAGATCTTGTAAGTGACTGATTTTTTGATGCTTAATTACCACTGCCAAATCAGAAGCTAAATTATGGGATAAGATGATTTTAAACCCACAATTAATAGCACATATTTCTTTTCTCTTTTTTTCTTTTCCAAAACATGCATTTAAATCTATATTCTAACCTAATAGATAGAATTATCATATCTTGCTTTCTCTTCTTAAGCCATGTGGTTTTGCCTGTTTAAAACATTTTTATAGCACAATAATCATAGGATGCAATTTTTACAGAAGTAGTGATTTACCTGCTTTAGTGCTTTAGAAGCTCTCACTTATTTTCTGGGCTTCTGCCATGAGGAAAATTCCTCTATCTTCAGTAGGAATCATATCCATGTAACTGGAAGCAGAGAAACATTAACTGTCTGTGATAAGTGGCTTTCTGCAATATAAAAGTGAATCAGGAGAGCATGGAAAAGCTGTCATACAGTTGTGTGGATGTTCCTGGACAATGTAGCTTAAGCTGCAGTACTCTTTCCTTGTCCAGGCTAAGCAAATGGAAATTTTCTTGAAGACTGTTAGTAAGACTTGCTTGTTTCAGGAGAAAACATGAGCTTTATTCAAGAAGAGAATGATATAACTTCTGTAAGGTCAGACCAGCAAGCTCTGTGGGGCTGGAACCCTGGGTTTAGCGTTTATGGTGAAGTAGGAGAAATTACTAGCTTTAGCAATGCAGCCTTCCTCAGAAAGTTTCAGAGTGCTGTTCATTTTCTCAGTTGTCTTTGTGAGGCAAATAATGTGTTACAACAGCTTACACACACACACAAACTAAAGTTATTTTTATCCTCAATTAGGTCTTTTCTTGCCTGGGCATTGCTTCTGCCAAGTTAGATGATTTCTGTGTTGAATACTTTTGTTGTAGCTGTGGCTGTTTCTTCATCTGCCAACTGCTGCTCAGTACCAACAGAAATTACTTAGGTCCAATGTTCAAACAGTCTAGCTGTTTGAGGCGGTGGGATTTCTTTTTTTCCTTTTGTTGGGGGAGTGGGTATATTCAGTTAGTCCAGACATGCAAAGTTCCTTTTTTTTCTCAGCAGTGTTGAGTCTTGACTGACAGTGTTGAAAAAAATGCATTCAGAACAAGTATTTTAATCTGTAACCTGAAGAGCTTAAATGAAGTGTGGAAGCTGCAGAGAGATTAATTTCTGCCTAGGGAGCCATGTCTTCCTAAGAGTGTTAGAGGGCTAACAGAGGCAGGGGGAGAACTGGGGAGGATTCAGGACACCTGAAGTTAAATCCTGGTTTGAATCCTCCCCCAGACTATGTGTGTTGAACCCTCCTACTGTAAAGCAAACATTTCCATATTCTTATCCTTCTGTGGGTTAAATTTTTTTTAAAAAGGGTTGGAGTGTGCATTTGGGGCTCTTAATTTATTATAGTGCAATTTTTGAAATGCTCTGCTGAATGAACTTTGAGTTCTCATTAATTTATATTGAATAAAAATGCTAGCAGAATTTCTTACTCTGATTAGTGTCTACAATGTATCAGGTTAATCCCATGAGGGTAAATTAGCATTTGATGCCACTGATAAGAGCGTTGATACTTTTATTAGTGTTATAACTTTTTTGCTGGCTTTCCCCCACCCCCCCTCGTCTAGTCTCACATGATTATAATGATTTTTGTATACAGCGCTATGTTTTGGCTTCAAGGAGTATAAACTCATTAGGGAATCCTCACTGTTTATTAGTAGTTTACTATAAACTCCAGGCAAATTGCTGCCCTAAAAAGTTGAATTCTACTGTAGTATAGTTCTATCTTGAAATGAACATATTATTTTGCAAATTAAAATAAAGAAGAAAAATTTTCCTCTGATGTTGTTGCAACTCTGCATAAGATATCAATAAATGTTTTGCTATTAGCAAAATAAAAGGCATAATATGAGCTTTCATCACCAAAATGGATGCAGTACAGAGTAATTTTTAAAAATAGAATATATTTTCTTAATGGAGAGAAAAGATAAGCATCTTGGTACTGCTTGCAATAGATGCATTAAACAAAAATCTAATTATCTTTTAACTTTGGTAATACAGAAAATGCCACGAATGCCCTGAATCAGCTGTATATTAGATTTCAAAAGCCCTCTCTCAATATTTCATAATTCTGTGCTCCTGCTTGTTGAAAGGCAGAAGAATTAAATTTGTACTAGGACAGATTGATCAGTAGTGGTAGCTTATATTCATGTATGGCACTGGTGCTATCAGAGCTCCTGTGACATCTTGAGCAAGGTATGATTTGCAGAAGCACTTGGAAACAGTGTCTAAGCAATGAGGCAGATAAGGATGAGTCCTGTCCTTTTCTCAGGATTGGGTCAATATCACATTGACACAAATAAGAGGGTAGTATATCTCCCTCTAACTGTTAATTTTCTAGGCAATTTGCATATGGAAAAGGCTCACAAAACTATTTCTGGCTATTCAGAAAATTTCAGTTTCAATGGCTGATTTAATTTTTTCACTTCCAATAATTTTGTTCCTCTTTATGAAAATTCATTAACTTCATTTATAATTTTTTTTGTGGAAAATTATCAAAATGCACAGTGATTTTGCCACTCAAGAAGGAAATAATATTTCAGACTGCTTTATTAACAATTTTGATCTTTGAGAATCACCACCATTTGGGTTGAAGCCAGCTTCTCATAAATTCCTGTAAAATGGGAATTCACGTTTGAAATTTTGAGCAGATGGAAAAGTGTATGGAGGAAAATCAGGTTTAACCTGGACAGGAAACACTAGGGAAGAGTCTTCAGCCTGAATATATTCCTGAATGGATTTTTTTTCTTGCCAATCTCAAAAGAAGAACCTTATGAAAACCAAGCAAACTAAGAACCCCAAACCACACCAACAGCACTATGAAAAACAAACTGGTAGAAATGTAAAAAAAAGTAACAGAGGAAAAAGGGCACAGTCTTCAGATTCTGCAGCAGCCCAGGAGCTGAGCCCAAGTGGGTGTTACAAACATCAGTAACAGCCAGCAAAGGTTGACTGTTGGCAATCATTAAGGGAGCTGGACTTCAGAACTACTTTATTTAATGTGTGGAGCCTGGAAGTTTTTTGGAAGTTTGGAAGTTTTTGGAAGTTTTTTCTACTTGCTGGGCTAAGACTCTTTAAGGGCCTGAAGGAGCTGGAGGGAGTACACCATGAGCCAGGTATTTCAAGAGAGACTTTTTTTGTCGGCAACACAGACCAGGAGATTTGCAGTTAAAAAACATAGATAGAAAACAGACAGTGAGTAGAATGAAGCAATCATGTGGCTTCCATTTGTTTACAGGGAGCATTTCACTAGTGTTTTTTGCACATCACAAGAACACTGGTATATACTGAAGCAGAAACTATGTTATACTAGTGGCAGAAACTACGTTCTCTGTAGGCTCTCACACAGCAAGTATTTGTAAGACTGGAGGTTCAGCTTTTGTCTTTTATGGCTGAAGACTTGTCACAGAACAAGCTATGTAAGTCAGAATTACATCATTTAATCATTTTTCATGTGCAATCTAAGGGAAAAATATTAATCAAGATAAGCTAGAACACCATGATATAACTTTCAGTAATTCAGCTTTGGCTTTCATCAATTTGTGGGCTCAAGTAATGGGAACAGGAAATGACTTAGGTGACTTAGGCATCTTATTGCTATTGAAATGTTATAAATCAGGTGCTGGAATACCTTAATTCCTCTTTCTCTGGCATCTTTACTAAGGAAGGATCAAAGCAGATGCAAGAAACTGTCATAATGAGCTTGTATTGTAAAGTGATGTAAATGCTATTCAATCAAAATCAGTAAAACTTTACTATTTGTGATCTGGCCAGCATGAAAATCTTGGACAATAATCTACTAATCAGGGCTCAACATCTTAGCACAGACACTTCAGAGGTAGTATTTGTTCTCCATTAACTATACACTTGCTAGTTCCTGCCGGGGATATGACCTGAGTTGTCATAAAAACCCCAGTGCTGCAATGTATAAACATACAATGAGAGATTTGTGTCATGGTTCTTGCAAAGGTGATGTGAGGAAAGGGAAACCTCTCTACTCCCTACCTCATCTTTTCTATGCCACTGTGAATATTTTGTATGCAAGGGATTTGCATGCCGGGGTGCAGCGATCCGTTGCCTTGCCTCAACTTTCTGCCCAAAAAACAAGAAAACACCTCATGGAGAAGAAGTTTCTTGATGCCTTGAATACAGATGATGTGCACAGAATATTTAATCTCGTCCCAGTTTTGTTTAAGATTCCATTAGGATGCAGTTGTGAATGAGCTTTTTTTTGCATATGTAATTAGAAAGCAGAACAGATGGGAAAGGCATAGTTTAAAGTGATGTGTTCATTAAAATAACCAAAGCTGCAAAGTGTTTGTTCCCCAACAGTGAATTCAGGATATGAGACTCCTTAGGTTTCTGACTTTTTTACCCCTACTTTGAGTCTGACAACTGTGAATGACAACAATGAGATCTCTTTTGCATCAACTTTTTGTTTAAATATTACCTCTGTTCCTTAGGGCAGATTGACTGTTCATTCCTTCATATGTGGTGTGTGCTCAGTTAAGGTATACTAGGAAGCAATGGGTATTAAGAAGCAGACACTACATCAAGGGATTTATTTTAATTGCATTTACTGTAAGAAAGATCTATTGGGATTTAAAAAATAATATAGTGATTTCAATGTTCTTTTAAAAAAGATCTATGTGGACTGTATCCTGATAACTACTGTTATCCCTTGGGTTATTTCTACTTTTAACTTTCATGTTTTTAAATGAAAATGAAATAATTTTAAGAAATATAATTAGGGGGTTTTCTTACATATACGGACCCTGCCTATTTTTTTACTAGAAGGCAAGTCTTCTAAAATTAGTCTAACATTGTCCAAAAAATATTTGCTACAGTGAATAAGGCCTGAGCCTTACTTTTCTCAACCAAAATAGAAGGAAGGCTAATTTGAGGAATGAATATTGGATCTTTCCTATGTCTTACCTCTGCAAAATGAGTTTTATTAGATGTATTTTATATTGAATTTAGAGATTCAGAGCTTACTGTCTCCTAATTCTTTCCACCCTGCTAGACAGCTGTTTTAACTCATGGAGAAGTAGCTCAAAGGTTTTAAGCCATTTTCCAATTTCTAGTGAATATGGTTTGATTTGGGGTAAATTCTAATAGTGAATTCTAGAGAAGAAGATATCTAGTTGTCATTTTTGTTCTCTTCTTCTCCCAGGCTGCTATTTTATCAGTATTTTTATCTTCTAAATATCAACTTTTGCTTCTCTTGAAGCTGAATGTTCATATTTGCCCATCATTGGTGTTTTGCATGGTCTTGTCTGCAAATGCATCCCTGCTGTTATGTGCTAAAAAGAAGAGCTTTTCAAAAATGCAAAAGCAAATCCCTACCCTAAAGATAGGGAATGGATTATAAATCCAGATTTAGCTAGAACAGCAGATGGATACAAGAAATAAACAAATGCATGCTGTTTATGATAAGGAAATAAATGTCTGTCTATGCCAGTATCAGGAAAAGATTGTTTCAATTAGAAGTGAAGCCCTGTAAGAAGCTGAAGTGTCTTTGTTGGAGGACTCTATCAAGCACATGGTAAATGTGACCCTCACTCAAAGCAGCTTGAAATGCGAAGTCTGTAATCATCCAAGATTTCTGTATCAATATAACTTTTCCCAGTGACTAGACCCACTAGTGTAGCATTCCCACAGTCCTGTAGTGTTCCCATAGTCCTGTAGTGTTCTAGGAGTGAAAAGGATCTTAAAGATCATGTAGTTTAAATACCTTCTACCAGAGCAGAAAGCCCTTTTCAACCTTACCTTGAACACTGCCAGGAATGGGGCATCCGCAACCTCTCTGGGTAACTTGTTGCAGTGTCTCACCAGTCTCACAGTAAAGAATTTTTTCCTAATGTCTAGCCTAAATCGGCTCTCTCTCAGTTTGAAGCCATTCTCCCTTGCCCTGTCAATACACACGCTTAGGAAAAAGTCTTTCTCCATCTTTCTTGTAGGCTCCCTCCAGGCACTGGAAGACTACAATTAGTTCTCCCCAAAGCCTTCTCTTTTCAAGGCTGAACAATCCCAACCATCTCAGCCTGTCTTTATAGGAGATGTGCTCCAGCCCTTAAGAGCATCTTGTGACTTCCTCTGGACTTATTCCAATAGTTCCTCATCCTTCCTTTGTTGGGTGCCTCACAGCTAGAAGGATTTTATTTTCTCTGAATAATGTCTTTATCTACACTGTATTATAAAATGGACAGAGGAAGACAAGGCAAAAATGAAAACCTCCATTGATGTCCTGCTTAACTACAATAGTGACAAAGATTGCAGGTAGATTTATTCTATTTAGGAGTTTGGGTCTCTTATATTGTTTTCTAGGTGCTGTAGAAAATGGCTGCCCATATTTTCTCTGAAGTGCAGTAAATGAATGATCTCAGTATTTCAAAGATTTCTTTTTTGTCTTGATTTATCTTTTATGTAGCAGAATGACAAGCAATGTCTTGGAAAATAGCAAGGTGTCAAACGGTATTGATTTCATGCTATGGCAGTGACCTAGAAAGTGCTATTTCTCATTGAAAGATTATGCTGTGGTTTTCCCATAAAAATAAGAAGATTCAAGATCTAGGAATGTTTCAGGCTACATAATTATTTAAAAAGGTATATTTTTTCCTTGCTGAAAGGCTATAGAATTGTTCTATGATTAGACAAAATAATCCCCTGAATTGTAACTACCCCAAACGTACACCTTACAGCTCTAATTTGCTTTCTAATGAAATTTCTGAGTAAGGATCCTCTTGTTTTTTAATTCATGTCATTGAAATTTTTTTCATTACTGATTTGGAAAGAGTAAAACACTAGACTTACTGGAGTACTGGCATTTTTAATTTTGCTATTTGAAGTAGGGAGTGATGAACAAGTGAGACTAAAACAAGAATGGATTCTTCCTGTGCAAATTAGTGTTTCCATCATCATGGTTTCCATTCATTCATCATGAATGAAAGTTCCAAATTTTCAAAAGAATGATTTCTAAGTGAAACAGAACAAATTTTCAAAAGCCATCATTGTCTCCCTTCTTATAGATCTGTAAGCTCAGTATCCTACGACAGTTCAGATAAAAATATAAAATCTGTGAACCTACCCCAGCTTTGCTATTTACTGACAATCGTGGGGAATGATAAGAAAGTAAGGCTAACTCATCATGTTGGCTGTCTTTGTGTGCACTAAATGGGAGGTAACTCACTCACCAACTTTGAATAGGGAACTGAAATGTGTAACTAATAAAATGGAAGAAATTACATGAAAAAATAGGCCGATGTTGACTTAAATTCTTTATATTCTTTGAAATATATTGTGCATGTGTCATTCAGAAATAAACTATGTTTTTCATGCTGCTTTCTGTTTCACAGAATAAATTTGTGGAATAAAATGGAATAAAAACAGGAAATATGTTGGAAAATTCATAATTTTTAAAAAAATAAACCTTTGAACTTCAACTTCATTAGTAAAGAAGCTAATACTGTTAGCAATCATTTTTATTTGAAGCAAAATCTTTAACAATTTCCACTTTTACAAGTTCTTAGCATTCTGAATAAAGTTTTATGTCTTCTGCATAAGACATGTCATGTCTTTGTTTCAGTAGCTTGGTCAGTGTGCAGTAGAAGCAGATCAAGTGACTTGTTTAGAAAAGAATGCTTTATGAAATCTTTCACAGCCACCTTTTACCAGCAGTATGCTCTGGCTGGCTGTGCTGATTAAACTTCTAGGCTTTTATGCACAGGAAAGATTCTTGGATGCTCAAAGATATTTGGGCCACATGCTCAGTGATGACTTTACTGTTGCTGAACTTGGAGTTCCCTGCTGACAAAAGTTCACGTACAGTCATTCTTGCTCAGTTTAAATGAGTTGCCCTGTGTGTGGTGTAGAGTACTATGAGGTATAAACCAGAGTATCTCATGACTCACTCGGTTCATGTCACTGGGTCAACTATTTTGTCTGCTGATTGCGTGAATATGTTTAATCACATTAAATTCTGAAACAGCATAAAAATAAAAATAGGAAGCAGATATTGTTTGCAATTGAATTAATTGCACCGTTATTACCTAAAAGCTCCATAAATGCTCCTTACCTTTTTAAGGAAAGTAAATTGTATTATATGCATGTGTTTAGTATCTTTAAAACAATTTTTTAGTTCTAATCTCCTTCTAATTTGTAAGTCTATTGATTTCATAGTATATTGCACTATTTGTCGTTAAAAGACAGTACATGAAATAAACGGAGCATTGTAGGAAAAAACATTTATCCAGTGCCTATTTTTCTGCCATAATAAAAAGTGCAAATAATAAATGTAATAAAATTCAGGATATAGCCAATAACTATTAAAAATGAACAGTTTAAACAAAGGTGTGAATAATAACTCTGAATAGCAGTTATTCAGCAGTTTTAATACACCACTCTAGTTCCAGTATGACGTAATGTTGCCTGTAATCTACTAACATGCTGTTATTTTGCTCCTTCCCTAAAGATAATTCATTATTCTTTCATAAAGTACTGGCCACAAAGTTCTGTTTATTTCAAAAATAATGCCATATTGTGGAAATCATGTTTGATTTCTGAATTCCTCACTCCTTCAAAAGGGCAAAATATGTAATTATCAGTAACTCCTCTACTCCTAATCTAGTATCAAACCAAATTCTGAATCCCAATGGAAAAGCAGGGTTTTATTCAGCAAGTTATTTAATGATATGAAGAACTGTGAGCATGTGCACATTTATGGGGATGTGAGATTTTTCTATCTACTTAGATTGAATGGAGATGCAAATGTACTTAAATTCTTCCAGTGAATTCAGAGTGTTTCCAAGATTTCACAGTGGGGAAATTTGTATGAATCCAACATTTTCATAACTTATTTATAGCATGTACCTGAAAATAAATATTTTGAAGGAGAAAAAATGATCCTCGAACCACTAAAGGTTACATGCATCAGCAACAAAATGAACGAAATAGTAATCTTCCCCAAATTACACAGCTTGGGGACTCAGAGTGGAAGAAGACACATTTAATTGATGCTCACAGACTGCTTCTGATGACTGGCTGATGGCTGCCCTGCCTGCTCAGAGTGACCACCATTCCTTTGCCATGCTGATCTGCTCAGCAGCACATTCAGCTGTAACACAGCGTGTTTCTCCTTCATCCTTTTGACTATTTGTTTCTTTGCTTGCTTGGAAAAGCCAGAAGGCAAATCTGAAACTGAGATGTAGGATAATATTGTTTGCTGCTCTTTGCAACATTGACTAAAAGTCTTGTCTCTTGCTTGTTAGAAATGGTTATAGGGCAGTCTGTCTTGCAAAACTAGTGTTTCTATCTCATGGCCTAGATGTGACTATTGTGTCACATCTCTTTAACTTTTCTTAAGCATGATGTAAAAAATGTTTTCTAACTCTTCTTACATAAAAAAATGAGGAAAGGAATGCTAGCACTTAATTTTTACAAACTTTTCAAAGGATTTGTAGGTGAAGACTCTTTGAAACCTAGTTGAAATTTACAATGACTGTTTATCAATTACAGAAGGCCAAAGTCTTGTCTAAGTAATATGAATGTACTAAATAAAGAAAATATTTCTTCTTATGCTTCAAAGTCTTTTCTTTTAAATGTGCTTAACAAAATCTCCTGGTTCAATGTAAGCCTCCTGCATTATGGTAAAAACCATAATATCTATTTTAACCTTCATAGCATTGTAGTTGTCACACTTTTTCAACAATTGCATTGATGAAGGAAATTTTATTGATTGCCTGTTTAACTTGTCTTTCATAAACATTTTTTAAATGCTCACATTTGAACCTTATTTTTGTTCAGTAGCCACAAAAGAGTTTTTTACAAGGATGGCTTTTGTACAGTGCCAACTTTTTATCTTTTGTATGTCATCAATCACAGCTATAATAATCATAACCACAGTTTAATGAGGATATTAGGACAGGGAGAGAAGACATCATCTCTGCTATTACAAGTATGTAGAGCTAAGTCTTCCAATCTCCATGCATAGTAGTTATGAAGAAGCTGCATTCTGTTTTGAATGATCAGTCTCTGCAAAACTAGATCTAGTTTGAATTTGGAAATGTGTGGGAATATTTTTCCTGCAAGTGCTTTTCAGAAAGGGTATTATTTTGGGTTTACCTGCTTTAAATATAATTTAACTATTCCCTACAGCTAAAGTATCCTGTTTATTTTCCTGGGTAGAGCAGGGAGAAAGCATCCATTGTAAATCTTGAGAATTTTAACCAATTAGTTGCATTGGTGTAGTGCTGCACTTTTAATTATAAAGAAAGGCAACCACATAAGGCATCAGATCATCCTGTTGATGTGATGACATTAAAATGTCCAATGACGTGCAAATGCTAACACCTGTAGCAGCTGAATGAGTTTTAGGGTTATCTAAGACTGAGGCAATGCTGCCGCCTAATGATGGGAGTATATAAGATGCATTATAGCAATGTTGCTTGTTTGGCAGGCAGGCAAGGCTTGTGACATCAATTGAAGACTATAAGTGAAATTAAAAGCAATAAAAATTGGCCCATGGACTAGACTACATGATTTGATGGTGTGCCAAGACATTTATTTCATTCAAAACTAAAAGCAAAATAAAACCCCTGTAAATTGCATCAAGTCTGTAAACATTTTGTTTTCTGTGTATTAATGTCTTTTATGATTATAAAAAGAATGATACTCCACTTTTTTCCTATTTTGATACATGAGCTTTTTTATTTCATGTATTTCCTAATGCTTACCATTATAGCTATATCATTATAATATATATCTGAGAAATTTTATTGTTCTCTGAAGAATCCTAATACAGTTTTCCCCTAAATGTTTTTATTTCAGAATAAGAAATTGCATTAATGTCTCAATACTACATTGCTCTATGCATCACTGGCCTTCTTTATTTAGAGCAGTTTAAAGTAGTCTGGTGGCTGATAAGAATATTAATAGTATTACTGTCAAGTTAATTCATAGACCCATAAAGAGCAATAACACTTGTGTAAGGCATCTGCCAATGTAATCTGTGACAGCTTGTACAACCAGCAGATCAAAACTGAATCTAGCCATGCAGTACCTGCTCCTTCAATTCTTCTGATAGATCTTTCAGTTTGTGGTCTATAGTGAAACGTAAAAAAAGCAGAGAACTTGCTCTTATTACCTCACTTTTTAGCTGTATTATCTTTTCAACTTGAAATGGCAATGAAAAGGCATAGAAAATCCAAAAATTTTTATTGATTTGTGCCTTACTCTTACAAAGGAATTGATGTTAAATTGGTCAACTCTTGAAAAATTATAACTTGGCAAAAAGTAATAAACTGTAATTAAAACATTATGAAGGCATTGACTGGTTAGCAGGCATCACATTAAAACTTTATAATTATAAAAAATATGATTAGAGCAATACATTTAATGTACTTAAAGCTTGTGCTAAAATTTGTTCTGCCTTTTTTTTTCAATGGGAACTCATATTTCTTTTGTAGGTGTTCAATTTTTTTTTTTTTTTTTTAATATTCTATTCCTCTCAGCTGGGCTGACTTCCAGCAATCAGCATCTTCACAATGAATTCACATCAAAGCAACTGCCTGAGATCTAAATCTCCCTTCTGCTTCTTCACAACAGGTGCAGGAGGTTGGTCTCCATCAGACAGTGATCATTACCAATGGCTGCAGGTGGATTTTGGGAATAGGAAGCAGATTAGTGCTGTTGCAACTCAAGGCAGGTACAGCAGCTCCGACTGGGTTACTCAATATCGGATGCTCTACAGTGATACAGGGAGAAACTGGAAACCATACCACCAGGATGGAAACATTTGGGTAAGTAATTGCTATGGAATGGAGGTGTGTGCTGTAGTGATGTTTATTGTCAGTGGGTTTTTTTGAGTTCTATTACTTGTACAACGCTTCAGTGTTTTATCAGGGCAGAACAGAGCTTTGCTCATAACACAGTTATTTGGAATGCAGCTGCTGTCAGGAGAGCTATCCCCAGATTAGCAAACCCATTTTGGGATGACAGTATTTAGCAGAACATTAAAATTTTTTGGTTGCTGGTATTACTCAAGGGGTCTGTTATGCTTTACCTTCTCTTTCCTTTTAACTAATTTTGTGGAGTGAGATAAAATAGTGGTTTTAAAAATTCTTCTGTTAAAATTTTGGAAGGCAATTTCTCCTTGTGTGTACATGTGCTGGAGAGCAATTTTATCATGTATATAATGTTTTCCATACAGGTGCTGTAGGGATGTGTTTCTTTCAGCTGGGATGAACAGAATTTTCTTCATAGTAGCTAATATGGGGTTGTGTTTTGGATTTTTCTGGGAAGAGCGTTGCTAATTCAGGGATGTTCTCCTTATTGCTGAGCAGTGCTTGTATAGCCTGAAGGCCTTTTCTACTTCTTACCCTTCTCCAGCAAGTAGGCTGTGGGATGGCCAGACAGCTGCCTGGCCATGGGAAGTGGTGGATGAGTTCCTTTATGACTTTGCTTGGGCATGGCTTTTGCTTTACCTATGAAACTGGCTGTATCCCAACCCATGAGTTTTCTCACTTTTCCCATTCTCTCTCTCATGCCACTGTGGGGGAGTGAGTGAACAGCTGTGTGGTGCTTAGCTGCTGGCTGGGGTTAAACCCTGACAATGGGTATTTATGCTATAAGCATTTTAGGAAAAAGCATATAATTTGGCTTTGTTTCTTATATTTTTTATGGACAAACTGCTAATTTCATTCTTGTTGAAAACACTAGCCTTCCATTTTGCTGACAAAAAAATGATAGCTATTACTTTACATGACTATACTCAGCATTTCTTTCAGATGGCATACTTTCTCGAAAGTATACTTTGAAAGCAGAAAAATGTTATTATTCTTTCTGAAACCAAATTAAGTGATTAGCTATTATGTCAAAGCAGACAAGATTTAACACAGTGATATTTTAGATTCAAGTTTTTGCTGGATGCATCTTTTATTGAGGTCTGTTTTTAAAAATGAATGTCAATTATAGAGCTAAGGTGAATGTTTTTTTTCTGTATAAGAGAAATTCAGTTAATATGTGGAGAGTGTAGAAACAGTCATTTTTTATTACAGTATTGATTTATTGAAAAAATGTCTTCCATGTGCCAGATAGGATTCTGAAAGAGGGAGAACTTAAAGCTGAGGAGGTAGACAACCTTGAAGAGAAAAAATACTGGATTTTGTTTAGATTCCTTAGAACTTGGATATGAATATGATTCATCAAGGTAGAGGACAACTTAAGCTTGATGAATGACAATGCTTAAGCTTGATGAATATAAAAATTTCTCTTTTAAGGCCACTTACTGTAAACACTAATGCTATAAATATTTTTATATACTTACTCTAAATGTATAAAAGCTTCTCCAACAACTACTGTTGAAGTCATCAAGAGTGGTAGAGAGCTTTGCAGCTGGCTGAGTGAATAATATATAAAGCAGAATAGTTAGACTGAGGAAAAATATGTTCTTAATAACTTTTGGTGATGCCTAGTTTGGTTGATTAATCACAGCTGTGATTTCTTGTTTTCAAAGCAGACCAGCTTTCCAAATGAGGGCTTTGTAGCAAGTCTTTATTCTTATACTGTCACTTAAAACAAAAATATTGATAGCTTCTTCATGCAAGAGCATTTCCTTTTTCTCTTTATTAGCACTTATGCATGCTTGGTGGATTCAGGGGAATACTACTGGTCTGTTGTTGACAATTGACATCACTTGCAAAATAGTGTGATGAGCCACGCAGGTCTGCTGCTTTTATTTGGAATGCTGTCTTTGGATGTATGTTAGCAAGCTGGTTGCTGCAATACTGCTATGGTTCATGTCCTAAAATTTTTATCCAATATTAGAAAAGCAGATTAAAAAATAAATGCTACCTTATCCCTGCTTTCTTTTAAGAGAAAAAAGTGGCCTGTTACCAAAAAAATAAAAAGGCCACTGTTCTTGACTCTAATTCTAGTTTGCATAAAATAGTATTGCTTTGGTGGTTAAGTGATGTCTCAGCTTTGGTTTTATCTTGGAAACACTGTTTATTAGTTATTCATAAATATTCATCTTAACATGTTCCCAAAACAGGGGAAGTGCCTGAGCATGGAGAAATTCTGTGGTTCTGTTGTAGTGGCAGTGTCACAAGGAGACAGACTTCCCTTATGAGAAAACAGAATGGTGTAGATTTTCCATCAAATATTCCACCTAGTGTCAATTTGCACAAAAAATAAAAGCAGCGGTGCTGTTAGGACCAGAGTAGACAACATAAGCCAAGTATCTACCGTAGGCATTTTAAACTCATAAAATCGATTCTTCCTGACTGAAATGACTGTGGCTACCTTAAAAATCTCACAGTTCTGGTGCCCTTAAAAATATTTTTAGAAATAATTTATTCTTTACCTTTAGATTTGTATCTTTTAAGAGATTTATCAACAGGAGAAATACACTCTGCAGCCTTTGTTTAAAAACCCTCTTCCATCATCCCTATGCCTGAATGTCATTGTTTTCTGACAACAGTAAATTTAAAATTAAATGCAAAAGCAAATTAAAAGAGGAAAAGCGAAGTGCAAAGTTCAACAATATTTAAGACTAAAGTAGTTCTGATATCAATTGACATAGAGGATAAGATGTGAGAAACAAAGGGAAATAAAGCTAAATAGATGAATTGGAGAGAGAGAAAAGGAGAAACAATTTGCAATAGAGATCTAGTCAGGAACAAACCATTGTAATCTGCATAAAAGGCTGAAGTGAACTCTTCTGTATGCGTTAGTCAGGGAGGAAAAGGAGTTGTATAATTACCTCCTAAGTAGGAGAGAAATCAAAAGGCTCTCAGGAAGTCTGTGATGGGGAAAGTGCTTTCAAGGTGAATTTAGAGTAAGCTTCCCAGTTCTGTGAAATAGATTTTGTGACCCCACCCCTCCTGGGCTTTTGGATATTTTCAATTTTCATGAATTTTAATAAGATGAGTGAATGTGGCCTCTTTCCATAAAATGCCTAGCAACTAGAGAATTTTGATCACCTCTCCTACCTTCACTCTTGTAGCCTGAGATTCTAATTTTGATAGGTCATGAGGTTTCCCTTTATATGTCAATCCACTGGGGTGTTTCATGTATACAAAAAAAACCGCACTTTATTTTGGTATACATGCTCATTTTAGTTTCTGTATCAATGCTATTTGTCTAATGAACACATACCAGACATGATTCTACATATAATACTGTTTCTATTTGCTAACTCAGCTATAGATTATATAAATATCTCATGTTAAGCATAATGCAAATATATTCTACTATAAGCTATAAGACATTTTTTGAAACATTGAGACACAAATTTTATGCATCAGTCACAGAGGCTCAGCGTGTCTAACATTAAAATTTTTCCTAAAGGAAATTGGAAGATACTTGCTAGAATTGAAGAGATCTTATGAAGTATTGTCTTCTAAAATTTGATTACTCTAGTAGAACTTGATATCAGCTCTCAGCCATCTCATAATTTTATTCTTGGTGATATCAAAGACACAGAATCAGAGAATAAGCTGAGTTGGTAGGGACCCACAAGGGTCATAGAGTCCAGGTCCTGGCCCTGAACAGCACCCATCCCCAAGAGCCACACCATATGACCCAGAGTATTGTCCAAATACTTCTTGAACTCTGTGAGGGCTAGTGCTGTGACCGATTCCCTGGGCAGACAGTTCCAGTGCCTGACCACCTTTTTCTAATACCCAGCCTAAATCTACCCTGACACAACTTCAGTCTATTCCCTGGGGTCCTGTCACTGGTCACCACAGAGCAGAGATCAGCATCTGCCCCCCTCTTCCCCTCACAAGAAAGTTGTAGACTGCAGTGAGGTCACCCCTCAGTCTTTTCTGTGCAAAACAGACCGAGTGACTTCAGCCGCTCCTCATAACACTTCCCCTCAAGGCTCATCACCATCTTAATTGCTCTCCTTTGGACACTGTCTAACACCTTCATATCTTTCTTATATTGTGGTACCCAAAACTGCCCCCAGCACTGGAGGTGAGGCCTCCCCAGAGCAGAGAAGAGCGGGACAATCCTCTCCTTTGCCCAGCTGGTGATGCTGTGCCTGATGCACCCAGAACACGCTTGGCCCTCCTGGCTGCCAGGGCACTGCTGACTCACATTCAGCTTGCCATCGACCAGGACCCACAGGTCCCCTTCTGCAGCGCTGATTTCCAGCATTTCATTGCCCTGTCTGCCCACACATCCCAGGTTGTTCCACCCCAGGTACAAAATCTAGCACTTTCTTCTGATAAACTTCACATTGTTGGTAATTACCCAGCCCTCCAATTTGTCCAAGTCTTTCAGCAGGGCCTCTCTGCCCTTCACTGGAGTCAACGGCTCCTCTCAGTTTTGTATCATCTGTGAACTTTCTTAATGTCCTTTCTAGTCCTGTGTCCAAGTCATTTATGAAGATGTTGAAGAACACAGGGCCAAGGATGGAGTCCTGCAAAACTCCACTAGTGACAGGTCACCAGTCTGATGTCACTCCATTCACTGAAACCCTTTATGGCCAACCCCTAAGCCAGTTGCTCACCTGTCACATCATGTGTTTGTCCAGCTGTGGACTGCACATTTTGTCCAGAGGGATACCAGAAAATATCAAAAGTTTTACAAAAATCAAAAAATATTATGGTAATTATGAGGGGAAAAAAAAGGGAAAGGTAGAGTGCAGACTCTCTGCACATGACCTCCAAATTATATTCTGTACCTGATTCTTATCTTCAGCCTCAGTGGACATCAGTGGAGCTGCAAAGATATGGATGAAAGCAGATTTTACCTTATTACAGAAAATTTAGATGTTGACAAAATGGCTGCTGTTACAATTGAAAGCAGTTATGTATTTCTGATATTGTTGTTTTTCTTTCAGTTTAATTAAACTTAGAGTGTATTATGGATAACGTCTGCTTTGGTATTATTTTTATTGTTGAAAAGATATTGAGTGAGTACATAGTTTTCACCATGAATAATGATTTTTGAAAAGGAATTTAATTTATGTACTTACCTACTGTCTTTAAACCTTTTTTTTTATTTTAATACTTCTGAGTCTCTTCTCTGTTTTAGGTGAAATAGGAATTCACTGAGTTAACTGTAAAATGAACTTTGCATTTCTCTGGGAGATGAGGAATAAACTACTGTTTGAGCAATATATTCTCTTCATTTACGTGAAAAGAATTTACATGGTTCCCCTTGGTATTGAAGGAAGCTGCTACAGCACAGTGGAGTTAGTTTTTACAGGAAAACAAGCTCTTAGCATTTCAGAATATTTTACTACAGGATTGAGCCAAAAGTCATTGTGAAAGAAGCTCAAGTGAGTTAGATAATTAACTTTTTCAAGCTATGCGAGACTTCAGATGTTTGATACTCTTGGGTGCCTTTGGAAATACCAACCATCAGACAGGCCTAAAGTAACATTTAATGACTAGATAGATATAAGGAAATCATATGCAGCTCTACCTAGCTGAAATTATGTGGGAGCCATCTGCTCAGAGTTTCTGCTCATACTGACATGCATTTTCTGGTGAGATTATTCCAAGAAAAAGTTGCAAGGCTTATCACATTCCCAAGTCCCTTCCACCTGCAACATTTTCAGCTAACAAAGGACTTAGTGCATACATCTTGGAATACAATAATTTGTGTGTAGCCACTACAATTGAAGAGGAATAAATTCTGGCATCCACCCACTATGTTAGGACATGCAAGAATTATTTGCTTTGTGAAATCTGTCACTGCTTTTTCCCCTGGGAGGCAACTTATGTCTACGACCCCCAAGTGAATATTAATGAAGTATGATATGAAACATTTCTTGAGTTTCATATTTAATGCTGGGGTTTTTTTGTGTTTATTTCACAAGATCTTACCTGGCAACTTACATCATAGAAGGATTTACTGGGTTAATGGGCTTATAGGCCTGGAAATTTTGTCCTTTTTTTAAGTACTTCTATTGAATTACATTATTTTATTAAACCAATTTAGTTTACATGACATTATACTTTTTTGTAGTTATGGGAACACTTAGAAAATATGAAATGTGATTAGAATGGTCTGTGACCTGCCATTTGCTGTTTCTGGGCTGTTATAGAATATCAGATACTGTGCAGACCTATTTAAACATGACAAAGTGGTTTGATATATTAATCAGTGCAAAAGTTTTGGCTTGTGTTTATAAGTCTTTTGGAAATGTTGTTTTCTATGTAATGACTCCCTGACTTATCCTATCTGGAAGGATTTTGTCTGGTATCTTGCTGTTTCCTTAGCAATGTCTCAAGGTTACCAGTGTCATAATCAATGGATTTTAATCCTCTGCATAATTTATTACTAGAAATGCCTTTTTTCCTCTTTTTTTTTTTTTTTTTTTTTTTAAACTTTGATGGTGGGAGTAGCAAGGGGGATAATTTTCTTTTTTCTCCTGGAATTTCCTGTGTGACTCTTGTTAATTTCATTGTGCCTTACCCTGCCTGGATGCTATGCCTCTGAGGACCGGTCTGACATAACTTTATCTTATAAAGATTGCTCCTTTCACTTGCAACAGCCTATATCACCTTTATGGGTGTATTGAGAGAATGAGGAGTCGTAACTCCCCCCAAGACACTTTGTCTCACCACTTAGTGGACATTGCTGACCTATACATTGAGGGCCTCTGACTGAAAGGGTATGGGCACAGAAAAATATTTATTTTCCTGTAGTGAACCTAAATTCTCTTATAGATCTAATGTAATAGTCTCCACTATTATGTCAAATAAATATGATAAAGTTTTGGTAGGACACCTTTAGAAATTCAGGCAGTTGCTGAAACGGAATTTTTAGAAGCCCTGAAGAAAAGAAAGTTATAGATAAGCATCAATGCTATCTGGATGAAGCCTGTTTTCTAATCTACTCTTTTCCATGTGAAATCTGTTAAGAGAAACTGTGAAGATTTTTAAATGAATTTAGAGAAACATACTTGGGGTTATCTGAAATATCACAGCGAAAAATATCTATGCCAAATGCTGTCACAGCCACAGACTGTATTTGTATTAAAATGTCAGAAGATCTGATAGCCTTTTAAATGTTGGAATCCTAAGATTAACACCAAACTGGGCTAAACGGTAATGCTAGTTTAAACTACTGACTTAAAAAAAAAAAAATAGTTACTTATGCGTCTCTAACTAATAATGTATTTTAGGTATGAAACTATATCCTGCCTATAAGACCTTCTCAGCATATTTTTGCTTAGAATCTTTGAAATCATATTTTTTGCAGGAAGAAAGACCGTTAGTACTATTTTTAACAGAGACATGGGGTTGTGAGTTTGCTTATAACTTTAAATAACATCTTTAAATGGAAAATAAGCTGGCATTTGGAAATTGATTGATCAGATGGAAAGTTATTATTTTCAATCTAAGGTGCTATTTCTGTTACTGAAAGAAAGGTTCTATAGCTGTGTTAGGTTTTCCCCAGAAGCATAAGGGGAAAAATTTTTAATCTGTCAAAGAATATGCCAGGTAGAGAGAAGACAAAATTCCTCCTGGTGTGGTGGCAGACAGCATCCCATCCCTCCCCTCTTTCTGTACAAGCCATTAAAAATATTAGGATAACATATGAGAGGTATGCAGAGTACTCTGGTAGAACATTTCCTTTCTAAAGGATTATTTTTTAATCTGTTGTTTTTAGCATGAGGACTACTTGTCTGTTTATGTTAAACCATCCCATTTTAAAAACAGACATCTAAAGGCAGGCACCTAAATCCAGTTTTTAGCTCTCAAATTATTTGGTTTTCAAATACTTGAGTGTCATCATCTCACAATGAATACAATGCACAGATCCCTAAGCCAGCCCAAAAGACTACATGGTGTACCTAATCAGCTCAGCTGTGATAACAGTCATAGTCATGGCTCCATGGCATCACATCTAGGCTAACATATCTTTGTTGAGTGCATCAATAGTCTCTTAAAAATCCTAGCATAGTTATCTAGGTCACCCTTAATATCCTCCAGGAAGCCTTAACACATGCTTAGATGACAGAACCAGAGGTGAATTTTCAAAGATTATACATTTTTATGGTATGGTTTTCTCTCTAGAAACACTTTTGAATGTCTAGATTAAGTCTACTGAACATGACCAAAGAAAATGGACTGTAGTGATTTCCTTGTGGCTTGTCAGCCCTCTTTTGTTTGGCTACAGTGTATAAATATATCTAATAATCTATGAGACTCTTAGAAGGACAGCATATGACCAAAAGTTTGCATTAGGGCACTTTTATTGTTGATAGATACTGATTTTTAATTTTATATCATGTATTGGATAAAATCGTCACAGCAGGGTAGTATAGCTAATGTCTCATTTGATAAAAGTATGGCTAGAAATAGAAATTCTAGTTATCTCCACAGATGTAAAAAAAAAATCAAAAAAAGGTTTTTTTTGATTTTTGATATTTGATTTGCTTTAAGTTCAATTAAAAAATGTAGAATTACAAAGCATGAGTCTTGCTTCTTATGTAGTCATTATATTTTGTTATGTTAAAAGACTTCTTCAATGTATTTGCCTTACATAATGGAATAACAAGTTCAGGGTGCTGCACCTGGGTCAGAGCAACCCCTGCTATTAACACAGGCTGGGGGACGAACAGATGGAGAGCTGCCCTGGGGAGAAGGACCTGGGGGATGCTGGCAGATCAGAGATTGGACATCACCCAGCAATGTGCATCTGCAGCCCAGAAAGCCAAACACATCCTGGGCTGCATCCAAAGCAGTGTGGCCAGTGGGGCAAGGGAGGGGTTCTGTCCTCTACTCCTCTCTGGTGAGATCCCACCTGCAGTGTTGCATCCAGAGCTGGGGCTTGAAGCAGAGGAAAGACATGGAAGTGTTGGAGTGAGTCCGGAGGACACTGAGGTGGTTAAGAGGATGGAACACATGTTTTTTGAGGAAAGGCTAAAATATTTGGGTTTGTCCAGTCTGGAAAAGGAAAAGCTTCAGAGTGCCCTAATTGCAATCTTTCAATACCTGAAAGGAGCCTACAAGAAAGATGGAGAGGGACCTTTTACCGGAGCATGTAGTGACAGAACGAGGAGGAATGCCCTTAAATGGAAGAAGAGTAGGTTTAGATTGGACATTAGGAAAAAAATTCTTTACTGTGAGGGTGTTGAGGGACTTGAGCAAGTTGCCCAGAGAAGACATGCCCTATCCTTGGACCTGTTTAAGGCCAGGTTGGATGGAGCTCTGAGCAACCTGGTCTGGTGACAGCAGGGAAGTTGGAACTAGATGGCATTTAAGGTCCCTTTTAACCCAAACCATTCTATGATTCTTTGAATGCACGTAGATGTAAAATATCTAATCTGTCAAGAACTTCCTTAGTTTCTTCCTAGTTTTTCCACCATGAAGCTCAAGAAGTTGCCCAAAGAGGTTTTGAGGGAGCTGAACCAAGCAACATGATTAAGTTCCTTACAGGCTATTGATTCTAGATGATGTCTGAGATTTGTCCAAACAGCTAACTGTTGAAATGAAGAGGCAATCAACTCTAATATATTGTGTTTGATGCATATGGCCTTTATTTATCTTTTTAATTTACAGCTGGCTTCAGTTTCTGTGGTGAGATGCATCATAGAATATCCCTAAATGGTAGGAAACTTCAGATATTAGTTCTAAATTCAAGGCAAACCCCATTGGTAGCACCAATAGTTTTCATTTTCTTTTTTATAGTGCATATGAAAAGTGATTTAAGTTCTGATCCATGAAACGCTCCTGTGCCCACCTTCAAATGTTGAATTTAAGGTAATGAAACTAAATGTTTAAAATTAAGTTTACATGATCATAGAACATTTCCAAGTGTGTTGGTAAAATATTTACAAAAAAAAGGAGCAATGGTCTGACTGAAATTCTTTGTGCAGTACCATATGACATAATAAAAACCTTAGTTTTTACCTCAGGAAATGTTCTCAACCTTTCTTTGCTCAGCCCTGGCAAAAATGAAACTGTGCACAAAGCTGTGGTGCTTCAGTCTGGTGCTTATTTGATGGATTTTTAAAAAGGTTTTTGGTTCTTCCTTAATTAATTAATTTCCTTTTAGATTAGTTGTTAATTAATTAAACTGAAAGGTACTCCTATTAGGAGAACTCTTAGCTTGACGCTGTTACGCATTGCAAATACTAAAATCCTTATACTGGGAGATGGTCATAGACAGCACTTTACTTTTCTCTATAATATGCCCTGTGAATATTTGTGTTTGGTGAAATAGATGAGATTGTGCTGGCACATGAAAGACGTGGTTGTGGCAATTCAGGTGGAACAAAGGCCTTTTGCTGTACTGCTTCTGTTGCCTGGGAGGTGTGGTATGAACAGAGCATAGCTTGTAAAAGTTGTCTCCCATTTGCCTCTTGGCTGATTAGGTGTTATCTCTCTGCTGGGATTACCTGGGAGTGATGGCTGAATCAATGAGCATTCACTTCAAAGTATATTTTCGGGCTTGTCTATATGTGGAATTGTACTTTTAGTGGCTGGTTCTCCCTACAGAACTGGTACTTGCTAAGTGGGGAGACTGGAGACTGAGATTTGCATAAGAAAAGGTGAGATAATGCATAGTGGGGGGCCTGACAATTTAAGGCCAAGTGCCTGACTTTAAAATCACACAGTTGCTCAAATTATTAAAAAAAAAAAAAAAAAAAAAAAAAAAAAAAAAAAAAAAAAAAAAAAAAAAAAAAAAAATTACTTCACAAATATATGTGATTTGAAGCCCCCTTAATGCTAAGAAGTTCACTCCTTCCTTTATGAAAATCAATGTAAAAAGAAGGAAATACCTTAATTTCTTTGGCAGTGTAAAAACTGATGAGTTTGAGAGGAGAAATTAATTTTTACAGGGAAATTTGACAATGCTGCTGCTGATACACTGTGTGACTGTGACTGTATAGATAACTTCAGCCTGAGGGTTCCTAATCTGACATCTTTCAGGAGTGGTAAATTGACATAAAAAATATGAAAAAGTTAGATTTGGTCTAAGAACACTCCATTGTGCTATTTATTAAATTTTCTTCTTTTCATGTATGTTTTACTTTTTAAAAATATTCTCAAACTTCTTAAGATATAGAATAGCACAATGTTTATTGTTCAGAAGGGCACACAAAGAAGCTCTTGCCTTTTCGGTGGAACTTAATTCCTGTTGGGTTCAATAGAAAGCATGAAGTAAAATGTGCTTAACATTTTCCTGAACAGTGCTGCTTTTGTATCATCATACAGACTGTACTCTTGGCAAAATTTGTAAAAACTGTTTTTATACAACAATTTGTTAAATATATAGTTGCTATTTTAGTTGTGATATTGTCTCTCACTCCCTTTTATAATGTTCTTATGTACACAGATTATGAGTTAATCTTTACTGAAATCTGTTTCAGTAATGTGAATGAAAATAAAAAGTAAACTGCATGAGTTTTCTGAATTGCAATACAGCAGTGTTAGATATAACAAATGTGTTCAAGTGAAGCATTGATGTGGATTAATAGTGCTGTAACTCTAATTTCTTGTGGACAAATAGAGGAAAACTTGTTTTAATTTATTTCCAGTCTCTCAAATGTATCTATCACGTTGGTTTTACATACATAAATTTACAAAAAAATAAATTTACTAAATTGACATCATAGGAACATACAAAGTTATAATAATATTTTTATTTGTGCAATTACAGACGAAACTGGTTAATACTGATCTTTAAAACCTAATGTGGAACCATTCCTCCGAACTCTTCTTGACTTCAGCGCAAAATACCACAACAAGAGAATAAGTCTTGACTGCTCTGGCTATAAAGTTTTGTCTTACCTAAAGTTTAAGCCAGTTTGAATGTGCTTGGTAATATCCCCAGCCATCATGATCAGCTGAAAATTATAATTTTTTGTTTTTAATACTGGCACAAAAGTCACTGGCTATACTGGATGCTGGGTTGTGTTAGATGCTTGTTTTAATTAGCGTATTTTCTAGTGTGTTTAGTTAAAAGTTAAAGAAATGCTTGGTGAACACTTGTCTGTGGATTCTTCCTAATGAGACCACCCACAGGAAGAAATTCTTCCTGTTTGGAGGATTACATGCATGGTCAAAATCTTAGGAAGTGTCAAAATAATTGTTTTGCAAACTCTTTTTTTTCAGAGTATTGTTCTGAGTTTGTTTTGCAAATTCAGAAAACTGTAAAGTATAATAGGTTTCTTAGTCTCAGGTCCAGCTACTGAAAATACTAGAAGAAAACTTATACAATGAATCGCCATTATCCTGAAGCTTATTTTCTTGCTTAGATTGTAAACTAAGCAGATTCTAGGAGGAAGTTACTTTACAAAAAAAGCAAAATGTATATTTCTAGAAAGAATAACACACAGACTCTTTTCCAAATCCAGCTAATTGCTTGTACAGAATGATTTGCAAAGCAAAACCCTTTTAAACTTCAAAACATTGACATTGATTGGATGAAGAGGAAAGATATTCTATCCAGCTCATCACTTACTTGACCTCTGTTGTTTATTTCTTTTGAAATATTTAGAAAAATCCGATCAGACTCTGATGTGTGACTTTTTTCCCTGTACTTTGTTACAGTATTTCAGTGCTACGGTAGGAAAAAGTTGGTGCCAGTCGAGGATGGGTTCAGTCTTTTTTAATAAAAAACTTTTTCAGCTTTATTATCCATATAATAGATTTACTGGAAACCAAGCACAGTTTTGTACATACACTTTTCCTATTCCCATCAGGCCAGCCTCTTTAATTCATGACAGATTTTACCAAAATGCGAGAGAGAGAAAAAAAAAGGTGGAGAGGAAGAGCACTGTTGGACAAATATACTCAAGATGTGCCTCTCTAAAGCAGTGTTTTCAAAGCAATAAAATGTTCATATCCATAAATTGAGTAAGTCTTTAAGTGCTTAAAGATAGAAGGCAAAGCTGCTGACTGGCGCTGTTGGTAAATTTCCTTAGAGAAAGTGAGTTCTGGTTGGGAGTAACTGTAATGCATACTTAAGGCTTTTGATACTTCGAGATTATAACTACATTCACACTCTTTTTTTTTTTTTTTTTTTTGTTGTTGTTGTTTAGATATAGAAAAGATGGGTCACAGGTTTTTTAGCAGAGGTAAGGGACTGGGTTAATATTTAGTTAAAACTGAAATAGTAAAGGCAGAGATGAAATTCTCTCAGTATACTGGGGAAAAACAAAAATATATCAACATTGAACCATGTTAGACAATAAGACTGTGAAAATTCTGCAGGTACTGCACAATTAGAACTTTATCATGTGCAGTTTTAAATAAAAAATGAAATAGGTTTGTTAGCTTAAGGAGAAAGAAGGTATAGGTAACCCTGTCAGCCTTGAGTGTTTCAGCAGTAGAAACAAGCCAGGAAAAAAAGAATTCCTTGTGCATGAAAGCAGATGTTAATGACAGGTCTCAAGCTAAACTCTCTGAGAGCTTTCTGACATGTTCATGCTGTCTGTGTGAGATTAAAAAAAAAAAAAAAAAACCAAAAAAAACCCACCAAACCCTCCCAAAAAACTGAGAGTAAACTAGATCAATAACAAGAGTTTATTTTCAACAATCTTACTAGACAACCTATTGATTAGATCTTTTCCCCATATTTCATTCAAGTGTGTGCCTAGTGGAATGCTTTTATTATTGCTTTTGTTGTTTAGCATGAAGTTACTGGCAGGTACATTAGTTTGAAGGGCTTTCAGATTTATTATTCTATCATTAATTCCAAGGATATGTTGATAGAAAACTATTAAATACTTCTCCCTTCCCTTATGAAGACCCAAAGGAGGTAGTCCAGTCTAGAGATATTGTGTTATTTCAGAATAGAATTCCTTTGAGCACCAAGCACACAAGAGCTCTACAATACAGTTTCTGCCCAGAAATTACATACTCATTAAACAAAGCCTCTATCCTTTTTGGGACTTCTCTATCATGATATACCCTGATATAGGTTGCTACTAAGGTGCTAGTCCTGCTCATATTATAGCTAGGCTTTCATTATAAAGGTGACTTATTTTTTTGTTTCAAGACATAAACTGATTCATGGCTTCTTAGCTCTCCTATATTAAACATTTTTCCCATCTTTAGACTCCTGATATATGTAAGGAATATCTTGGGACTGAGAGATGAATAATAACTTGCTTATTCTTAGCATCTCTGGCTCTTTAATTAGAACTGGTGAATTAATACATGTGGTGTAAGTCCTTTGACCTACTATGCATTGGACAAATTTTTTTTTATATAATGGTGCAGATTCCCTTCCCCCCACTAGAACTATAGCTGTAAAAGTGGTAAAATGCAAAATTATTGTGATTTAAAAGTATTCAAGTAAGTACTGTTGTCACAGTTTGAAGGTCAAAATGCCTTAATCTTTGAAATCAGGCTTAATAATTTCTGAATAAGGGACATAAGCATTAATGCTACAGTTAGAGCACACAATTTCTATTTATCTGAAGACTGCAATTTCTATACAATGACTTGTCATACTTATCATACATGCATATGTGAGGACCATGAATGTAAAAAAGCTGAAGGGATACATTAGCTAAAGGGACATCAAATTTCTATGCTATTAGTAACTTATGAATACATGTCATGTCATACAAAGCAGCTGGTTAAAGCCAATCAGACTACTGATAAAGGTAAAAAAGCACCCTGATGTACTTCTGCTTTAAAATACAATACTGTAGGAAATTTGTGTCAACACAGGCCTGCTCCCTGGAAGCAGCAGAAAATAAAGTGGGTAGTTTGCTCTCTCTGAAGAGGTGCTTAAGAGGAGCTCATGACTTCCTCTTCTGAATAACATTCAACTCTATGCCTGACTTAGCAAGGGAAGGTAAAACTGTCAGAGCTAAACAATATTCACTGCTTCTTCCGGCTCAAGGCATCTGCATGACACCATTTCTTCATCTGGCTGCACTTAACCTCTAGTATGTTTGGTATGACTTTTTGTTTTGCTTTCTTTTCTTCAGGGATGTTCCACACACACTAGAGCCACAGTTTTCTATCAACAAAATCTGCCCTTGCTCTTTCCCCTAGTTTGATCTCACTTTCCTGTTTTTGACACAAATGATATCGGATATAATGTGCCGGAGTACAATGTAATGGATTCAGCTTGCTCCCAATATTTTCTTGTGGTGATTGTCATTGACTTTGCTCAGTTTTTCTGTATTCTCTCTGCATTGAAGATAAGAAGAGGCTTTAGTTACATTGTGGGTTTTTTGACTCTTCAGAAGATTTTAAACACACTTTTTTTCACAGGGAAAGGAGCACACAAGAAAAGGATTGTAAGCGATTTTGTTCTAGTGTCTTGGTGTTCCTGGCCTGAATACCAGGGAACATTTCTACTTTTTTTTTTTTCCTTATCTCCTGCCTTCCAGCATTAAATTGTAATGACATACTTTCAAATAGGAAAATTGAAATTTTCAGTTTTGTGGGGACATTTACTGAATATTCATACTTCATAAAACCACCAGCCTTTATTTGCTCCAAAATTTGGTTGTAAGGACTAAATTATGCAGTACCTAATCGTAATAATGAGCCTTACACTTTGAAGCAATTAAAGGGTAAAACACGAAAATAGTAATACATAAGTGGTTCAATGTGATACTGCAAAGGGTCATTCTTTCTTGTTATAAATTTTATTTTAATTTTTTTTTCAAATGATGGCATTATTATGCTGAACAGTGTGCATTATGGAGCATGGCTCAGCATGAATATATTTTGATCTGTTTAAAAACCCGAGTGTGTTGAAGACAGACAGAAAAAGTAAAGATCCATAGCCTTCTTAAGAGGAAATACTTGTAGGACTAGTGGCAGAGTCAAGGGATTTCAGTTGTCTAACAATGATAAAATACTTGATGTTAGTAGTGTGTAATGTTATTGGTACTAAAGGTTTTCTTGGTGCTACTTTGCTAGTTAGTATTGTCTCTTTGCTCATTGTTGAAAGCTGGAGCCCAAACAACTACATGTTGTCATGAAAAGCAAACCAAAATCCTATTATAAATATTATAGACGATTTTAGAAACACATGTATAGAAGATACAGTTTCCTGATATAGTGTTTGTAAAGATGGATATCCCAAGTATTCATTATACCAATCCTGCAAAGCTTTGCTGTATTCAATAGGTAATATTTTTAAGAGTTTTTGTAAGAAATAGTGCTTACTTTTGTCTTTCATTTTAGAAAAATAAACACTTTCATATTAGGCCTTCTTGGTAAGTTGTGTAAGAATTTAGTTGTGAGATCTGAAGTTTGAAATAAATGCAAATAAGAATATTTGAATGCAAGTATGAAGTTCAGCTTTGTACTGAATTTCAGCTTTACATGTAGAAGCAGTCTGTAGTCTCCAGAGTGGCACTTATCTTCCATAATCATGACATTACCTTCTTCCAGCAATTTTTTTGCATTGCTTACTATGCATCTTTTGGCTGATTCAAGAAATTAGTCTGGGAGTTAGCACTCAGGAAGCCATTAAGTGACTGGTGTGTAACGAATGTAGTGCAGAAAAAATAATATTGTGGTACTCACTACAGGTAATATAGGAATGCCTAGTGCAGAAAGTAAGTTACAAGGAGAGTGCAACTTTCAGGAGTTTTTGGTTCAAGACCTGGCAACCTTCACATCTTTTCACCTAGCTATAAACACAAGTTATTGTGAAACAGAAACAAAGAGGTGTCATTTGTTTTTCCCACTCTGCTCTTCATATCAATCTCTCCTGCTTTCACTCTTCATTGTGCGCTATTACCTTTGCCTTCTGCTGTCTCCATCTAGCAATCACAGCCAGTTTTCCCTTGGTCCTCAGTGAGCAGGCTGTGTTAGAGTTGGCTCACCTTCTGCATTAATGTAGTCACAGAGCTTTTGACTAACTGTTTTCACTTATCAGGACATGTCTGATATTTTCCTATCATATCCCCTTGTCAGCCAACCTCTCATCAAACCATGGCAGCACCTGTGCATCTGCTCAAAATGGTAGCTATGCTTCCCATCTCACATACACACTTCCAAGGGCAAGGAAAATTCAATGATCAGTCTCAGTGTGTTACAGGTTTGAAAAAGTCTTAAGCAAACTGGATGTTTTTTTAGCTGAGGATATAAACCTGACTACTTTGCTTTTCCCTCTCTAAGGGCAAATCCTTTGTCCATCTGCCACATCTTAAGGTGACAGGACTCTGAGACCTGATATGATTTTCTCCCATGTAGTCATTGTAACTAGTGTCATGTCATATCTCTGAACCATCGTTCTTGGCTTATGTACTACTGCTTTTGGCTTTTTTTTTTTTTTTTTTTGTATTGCAGTAATATTCTGCATACGCTTATCACAGTGAACAGTGTGGACTGTAGTTTGAGCGGTTCATTTCAGAGGAGTCTAACCTGCAGAGGATGTTGTCTCTGTGCTACTCTATCACCTAACAATTTTTTAATTATAAGAAAATATAGTCTTTAGGACTGTTTCGTTTGCTGAGGATAGGATGGCTTATAAAACCACAAACTAAATCCCTAGCAGCAGAAATAGCACCAATAACTGAAGCTGTAGGGAAGTGATATGGGAGTAAATCTGACCAGTTCACAATATTTGACTGGAGGCAACTCAGCTAAAAATGAAATTATTTTTGATATATTGAAATGCAAGTCTTTAGGAGAAAAAAAAAAGATGGAAGTACAATGATAACATCACGATGCTAAGAGTCAGAGTTCATGTTTTATCACTGAGAATGAAATGTGCATGTTGCATAGCCTCTCATTTTACTCTTGTCTCTCTGAAGTTATCTGATCACTGGAGTCATTGCAGGAAATCAATCTGTACACTACTAAGTGCCACTATTGACATTATCCCTATCAAGCATCTCCACAAGGCTGCTAAATTTAAGTCCATTTCTGTTAACCAAATTAGAGGGAGCAAAACTACTAAGCAAATAATAATATGTGGAAAAATACTTCAATACCTGTAGCCTGTTTCTTCCCCTCACCCCAAGAGCAAGCCTTTCATGTCCAGGCATTAACAACCGTTTAGGTGCTACTAATGTAAAAGCACTTTCATTCTGTGTTTTCTGACACTAGTTTGTGGAAATACTGCCTTTTATTCATCTTAATCGGAGAAAGATGTAGCGTGTGGGAGTTGTTTGGGAGGGTTATCTTGATGTCCTTTAGACAGACCCTTTGTACAATAAATGAACTAAGACATCACTGCCAGAACACATCAAACAGTCCTACTCAGAAATCCCATTTTACCAGCCAAGTAATTGGCTGAAAAATTACTTCCAGAGATTTACACTGTAATCTTCATAAAATGAGCCTCCACTGATGCTATGGGAGGGAGTAGGGAGGACAGTGAAGCTTGCTACATGTGCTATGCTCTGTATATGGCTATAACTGGTATTAAATCAATATTTGTATTAAGTTGAATTTTGTCAGCAGACTGTGGCTAAAAAAATAAACCTGCTGTGACTTCAAATGTAGTATCTCTTGGGATTCTTACGGTGTTATATTAGCAAATAGAAGAAAAAAGAGGAAAAGACCTGTAGACCTAAAGGGGACCTCGCGGAAGATAAATAGATCTTTGAATAAAGACAGGTTATACATCTGTTCGCACATATAAAAATCTAAGTTATTTTTGAGGTATTTATTTCAAGTCATGAGCTGCCCTGATTAATTCTCTGTTTGGATCTCCCAGTTTTAGAGTTCAGTGTTCTTTTACCGGAAAACAAATGTAAAACACTGGTTATGTTATTCTTGAAAGCATCTCTTTTAAAGTGTACAGATTGTATATCACTTGAAACAATCTCAATTTCCAACTTTATAATTATTTTTGTAATGAAATGTTTTTTATGTTAACTTTCCTACTTGAAGATAGTTGCTGTTGAATGATAAGTCTACAGAAGTTTGTACTGTGTAATTGGACTAGACATAAAGTTTATGAAAAGATAAATTTATTTGGATCAAAATTTGGGTTACATTTCTTAGCTGTGCCTTGTGTTTGTTGCATTAGATGAAATCTTCTCTTTTATGTCCTATTTCACTAAGCACTGTGACCTTTATGTAATAATTTTAGTCTCGATTGTCCTACATAAATTGAAAGTATTACAGAAGAACGGAAGATTCAAGATCTGTTATGAAAGAAATTAGCTAAGGCAGCCACTCAGAGAAACAAAGAAGTTGGTTGAGATTAGGTTGTTGAAATGCTAACAAGTCTTATTCAACAGGGAAAGCTTATTCAAACTACATGTGATAGCCTTTGGGAAGAAATTGGGGAGTATTAAGGAGAAATTTCTAATGCTGTATTCAGAGAAACCACATGAAGCTTTCAAAATAACCCTTTGATCTGAGAAAAGACTACGTGATCTGCTAATACTAATTGGAAAAGACCCATTTTTGGCCTGAAGGGCAAGAAGTTTAATTAACAGTGTAGAATGATGTTGGGTTAAAAGCCTAATATTAATGAGAAATTTCAATATTCCTAAGTTTCACAAGAGCATAAACAGAAGCAAGAGTCTAGAAAGATGACGGGAAAATTCTATGTATAATGGTTTGTACAGCAACAGACCTGAACTCAGGATTTTAATGCTGGATAACCATTACCTTTCAGTTACAGGATGGGTCTTCAAGTAGCTATTTTATTGTTCTTGTTTGAGGGATGCACTGATGTAATACAAAGTTGCTGGTGGGATTTATTATTTAGAAATGATACATTGGCATTGGCCACTTACAAGGACAAGATATCTTTTTACTGAAATAATTATTTTTTCAAGGCTTTCTCTGAGCTATCCATACGCATGCTGCAAATCAGCAACTAAAGGGGCAGACTAGACTAAAAAATATTTTTACTAACACTCACTGAGTGAATTTGATTTATGGGAGATATTTTGAAGCTGAAAGTGAGATAGAGCATTCAGTCCAGGACAGGTTATTGAAGAGAGAATCTGACATTAATCTTTTAAAAAGGAAGATTTTTCTTTCACTCAAGTGAAGGACTTCGTTCCTTGTCTAATACATCGCTATGGGGTTTATTGTTTTGGCATGTTTTATGCCTTGTGTTGTTATTTCTGCACTCATTCATGTTGGAGAAACCTCAGAACCAACATGGACAAGGTTTGTGCCAAAATTGATATTCTGGAAAGGTCATACCAATGACTAGATGATTCTTTCCAACAAAAGAATACAGAAAGAGGGGAAAAATACTGCAAATCCATTCATCTATAACTAAAGACAGATTTAACAGATTGATGTAACTTAGACTAGAAAGGATAGCTCATCAATTGTTGCACAACTTAAGGAGGTTGGACTCCATTAAAAAAGATGCTACATGTTAGTCTCACTTATTTGAGAGAACTTCAGGAGTCTTTAAATAACTTCTACCAAAAACTGTCACCAATAGTAAATCCATGTTATGCATGTAAAAACAATTAGAGAAGAAAAATTATGTCAGAGCAGATTAAAACCTGCAGTCAGTTTGAGATGTCTTTCTGATTAAGCAGAGTCAAAGTGGTCTTTAAAAATCACTGCCATTTCTAGTTATTCAGTTTGCAGTGAGAAAACTAAAGTCAGATGACAGCAGTTCCCAGATTTACTACCACGATTTTTGGACATGTTTGTTGCTTTACTTGATCTTGACTTCTTGACTCAGCAGGAAATTGTTTACTGTATAATCATGAGCTGTTCACTAGCACTTAGGTCTAGCTTGGAGCCCAACTGGGATGTATAAATACTGAACAGAATGCTTTTGGATTTTTTAAAAGCTTCTAAGCATAGCATGTAAAGAAGAGTAATACTTATTTTTGTGGGCAAACTTTATCAAACTGATCACTTTACACATGAGCCTGTGTTTTAGAAATAAAGTGCTATTATTTCAGAATCATCTCTCAGACTGTTTACACAAAATATCAATACTACATTTGGAGGCTCATGATAGGGAAACATATTTATTTGGCATTCAAAACTTTTCCTGATGGTCCATATGATGTTTGTCATAAATGAAATCACCTTTTAAGATATCAGGTCAGTTCAGTTCTAGTTTATGAAATGATAGCTCAGTGAATCTACAGCAGAATTTTTATTCTTCATTTATCTGTCAAAATAAATGTCATAATTGCTATAACTGTTGCAAGCAGCATTAATATCTAAACCTCCCTTTACATTTCTCCACAATGATAAAGTAGATTTGTGCTCACATTTGAGTTTTTTTTACTTAAGGGATTTATACTGTTTAATATTAGTCATGCTATCATTTCTTTTTGGGGAAATTTAAGTTGAGGTTATGTATGTTAGAGAAATGGGCTTCTGCCGTCTGCAAATTGCTTTTTTGTCATAGTCAGTAAAAGAGGGTATAAAGAGAAGGGTCAAAAATGGGGTTATGTGATGGGATTATATAGTGTCAACAGAAATGAGTTAACCAGCAGTCTCTCTCACTTGGCAATAACGTTGCTTCCACATGGACTAACAGTTTCTGTTACACGTGGAAGTCAGCCCACTGACTGAAATGCATAGTAGAGTAACATGGATTACTTTCCAAAGTATAGGTTTTTTCTATTTGCTAGATTTGAGAACCCAATTAACAAGCAAGTTCTCTCCTACCTTACCCAGGAGGTAATGTCCATGTCCTACCAGTCTTGTGGTCAAATACTTGACTAGGAGCATCAGGAGAAATGTCAAAGTTACATGGCACTAAGTATGGATATTTTGGACATGGCTTTCAAGTGTATTTCCTCCATGATAAAAATGACTGGGAGACTTGGAAAAGTAGTGGAAGAAACCAAAGCATGTGGGATGTCATGATACATAGGGTGGTCTTTCTATGGAGACAGATGTAAACAGGGAGCAAATTTTAACTTTGAGATATGTTACTTCTCTTAAATCTTATTTCTTTAGAAACTTTTGGTTTGCTTGTTTTCAACCTTTTCCTAAGACAGCACCTCTGGACTACAAAATTTTTATGGAAATAGAAAATGTTCCCCTTTTTTTCACTTTCAGTGGAAAAGGTAGATTAGCTCAAAGTGCATAACATATCAATTGCCAATCTAATGAGATGAAAATAGGGAAGCTGATTTGCTTCATGTCAAAAGTTGCTCATTGTTACTTGCAGTATTGCATTTTATTTAAATGGTATGCTCTGTCTCACCCCTCCAAAATGTATGGTATATCCCAAGCCTGTGGTGCCGCCCTGAACCATCATGTACCTGTCATCCCATTGGCCTAAGTCTGATTCCGCGCCCACTTCAATTCCCCTCTTAAGCTGTGCTTACAAAATCAGTCGCCCTCTTAGCCTTTCCCCACTCCTCCCCTCTTGCCCCTTCCCTCCCCTAGGCTCCCCCCCACTTCCCCCCCAGTAACCATGCTGTTCCCGGGGATGGGACACACAATAAACTCCCATCAATCAGCACCCTCAGAAGCCGTGTGGAGTCTCCTTGCCTGCCTGCTGCTGCCAGTGAACTCACAGCCTCGGGGGCCCTCCAGGGACACCCCGGGGTACCTACTGCCCAAAACCACAAACAGTTACTCATTTGGAATGCTAGTGCAATAACCTTAATCCACTAATACGAATAGTATTATAACGAAAGCAGAAGCAGCAGTTACAGAGCTACCTGCTATAGAAACACAGAACAAAAAACTTTTTTGTTCTTCTAAGCCATTTTCCTTCTAAAACAAATGAGCAGATAAGCAAACAAATTCACATCTGAAGCCATGCTTTTTTGTCAGTCTTTTATGTTGACATAAAAGTTGTTTTGCAGTTTTGTGGCTTCAGTGAAGGAATTGTGATGTTAATTAACAGCTCTTTGAAGCAATTTCTTCTAAATGTCTTTACTTCTGAACTGTTTTCACTAGAACATATGATCTGTAACCTTAATGGCAGTTTTTCTGCAATTTCTGTCAGAAATGCTACTTGGTAATGCAGCTTAATAGCTATGCAGTGCCTGACTGGATTTCAACACAGCTGGAAATTATAATTTTGTTTCAATGGGTGTGAAATCCCCATTCTCTTCAAGAGTAATGAGAGAGGTTATACTGACCTCTAAGTCAGTAGCATAAATCAGCTTTCACTTGAAAACCTACTTCTGAGCACAGGCATGATCTTTTGGAAATATTTGGAGATTTAAACTTGAGCTCAGGCAAGAACCAAAACACCGTGTGCAGTGTACATATACTGATAACAGCCCAAAGCCTTCTGTCATTTAAACAGAATATTATATCACTTCTTTATGCCAGTCTTTATTTAAAGAAATCCAGTAAACCAATGTCTTCAAATCCTTCACAGATCTTGTCTCCAAATCCTTCATAGCTCTTCTGTAAACTCCTGATGTATTTGCACTGGCTCTGACAATGCCAGATTTAATGTACCTTCAATTCTGCTGTTTATGGCTGGTTCCCTGGAACTTTTGTATTTTACATGTCCATTTTTAGGCTTGATTAGTATTTTATGAGCCAGTTGTCCATTCTGATAATAAAAGCTGCATTCTGGTGTTACTGGCAGCAACCACCACACCCACTGTGTTAAATGCCAGGGGAGCAGCAGAGGAAGGCAGGCAGGGGCAGCAGTTTTAAGGCTTCTAGGTGTTGTAGAGTGCACAAAAAGATTTTTTTATCGTCTGCTGCTGTAGCAATAATAAATATTATTCAGTGTTCATCCAAATGAACAGAACTTAATTAAGAGAATCACAAAGATAATAATTGGATTATCAAAGGGTAACATACAGTATAGATGAATATTAACTGTGCACAGCTCAACACATTATTAAGTTGAGCTTTAACCCTTTGTCAGTCAGGTTTTAATAGTTTACATTATTTTTTCTTTTTTTCCTATGACCTAGTAAGTTCATTATTCTGTTTAAAATAATAATACTAATAAGATAATGCTTATTTTGTTCATTAAGGTTGGGGTTTCATAGAGACTGACTTTCACTGTAAATAGTTTGAGAATTTGGGTGCAGAGAAAATGGATTAAAAATAGAACAATGAATATCACTGGCATGGTTACATGGAGACTTTTGTGAGGTGGAATGCTCAGTGCAATTAGAAAATAGTGACTGTTTTTGCTTAAATAACTGAAATATGTTGTCTTTCCTTCGTCACATAAATAAATCTGTTGTACTAGAGGATCACGGAATTGTTTTACAGCAGCGCATAAATACTTGAGAAGCTGCCACCTAAGGCAGTACAAACACCTTCTTCGTAACAAATTTCCATGAAAATACGATGGCACAGTTTAGATCAGTTTGCCTTGGTAGCTAATTGTGACCCACCAAGTTATATTGGTGAAGGTTTGCTAATGCAAGTGTTCCCACTTCTTTTAGATTAATCTCTTGATGAGACAGTCCAAATTAATGCATTCTGTGAGGGGTTTTTTGTGTCTGTTTATACCTGTTGCCTTCAGGGCTTCTGATTCTATATGAAAATGACAGGAAATGACAAAGAACAAGTAGAATTAAAATGAAGAGTTATTTATTCATAGCTGAGGATTTTAAGTATAAAATAAAGTGTCTGGTTGTGGTAGGATTTCAGTAGTTCTGATTAATCTCCTTTGTAGTTCTGTCCATTTTTCTCCCCAGTAAACAATGCACAGCCTTAGGAAACTGAGAAGCTTTATCTTTTCTGTTTCTGAGCACTGGGACTACCACAAGCAGCAGTTGGAAGTCTCCTACCTATAACTGGCTCCTTTCTCTCAGTGTGAAAGGACAGGGAATGGTGATAGCATGGTAGCAGACCAGTTGCTTGAACCAGACGCCCCTCTTCTTTCCCTAAAACAATCCTGAAGCATGAAGCAAGTTGAAAAAAGAAGTTTTATTCCAGTTTTATTCCTAAGCTTTCTACATAAACAAGTAAAATGTCACTAAGCACCAGTAAATACCAGACTTTTGTTGGGGCTGGAGTAAAGCCCCATAAAAGATTTCCAATAAATCTGTTGGTGTGTCTTTGCAACAGACTTATTTTATATGATAAATGCACCAAATAGACTTGTAAACCATAGTGAGGAAAATAAATGTGCTGTGCAGTACAGTGGTGGTCTCTTGATGTGAGTTTGTTTCAGGCATATGAACAAAGTAATATACAAGTGCCAGGCAGGGGGTGGTTATTTGCGTTTTCCATGTCAGTTGAAAATAAATGATGAGATAAAATCTTAATAATAGCAGAATAGAAGGTTATTTCTTATTTGGTTAAAAATAAAATAAAAAAAAATTGGCTTTGTTCTCTGCACAGGCATGTATTGGAATCCATCTCCATTCATAATTCAAATGGGTTTTGAAGTTTTCCCTTGTGGGCAGTGTCTTGTATCAAAGGGGTTTTGCGAGTAATTTGGTATGATTCAACCAAGTTAATGGTCTCTGCTCCTATGAGGCACAACAAAACTTTAGTAAATTTCTCCAGAGAGCCCAGATATTTTGCTAGTTCTGAGAAACTAAGTGTATTGATTGAGGCTGTTTAGGAAATGCTCCTGTCAGCTCAAGAATCAGAGAGGGAGGGAACAGCTAAAACTGCAACCTTATCATTTTATCATTTCCATGTATGGAGCAGATTTCAGGGGCCCAGCATTGCCTAAAGGCAGATTTGGACTTAGCACGGATTCATAACACATTCTTGGTATTAAAACATTTATTTTTATTGTTAACATAGTGATCAGCAAATTTCTTCTTCTTTTCTGCCGTTTTTAACTTGTGCCCTGATTCAACTTCCAGCTGCAACAGAGCTTTATCCTAGTCCAGGTTTTGGCTGCCCTTTACTGCCCAGGACAATTTTTGCAAAGGATTTGCAAAAGAATTTTGCCTCTGCACTCTCCATCGACTTGGGAGCCTACAGCTGAATGGTGTTGCTTCATCTGGGTGCACAGAACCATTGCTACCTGGAAGCCTCAAGCAAAGTCTTAGGCATGCCTTTCCTTTTTTGATGAATAGTGTTATTATAAAGGGTATTTTCCATGTGAAAAACCTGAAAATAATTGAAGATGAGTTTTCCCATAAGCCTGTTTTCTCCATTGAACTACCCTTTGCTGAGTTTTTCCACTGTTTCTGCATGAAAATTCTTAATCTCTATTAATCGTTGTGCTTATTCATTAAATTATTCTGGGTTTGGTTTTTGTGTTTTGGTTGTTTTAGGGATTTTTTTACTTGGTTCTTTGGGTTTGTTTGGGTTTGTTTTTGCTTGGGTTGTGGGGTTTTTGTTTGATTGTTTTTTTTGATTGTTTGTTTGGGTTTTTTTTATTTTGTTTGGTTTTGGGGTTTTGTATGTGTGTGTATGTTAGTTATTAGCTGTTGGAAGAAAATTCTAAGGAAAAGCATGCCAATAATTGTGTTTGTGTCAGAATTGAAAGGTACTGCTGTAATGAACAATAGTGAAGTTTCGGTATTTCAACTTCAGAAACTGAGATCTTCCTTAAGAAGAATAAGAAAAAATTAGGATGTAAACACATTTCTGTTGTAGGTTATCTTACAAAAATTATATTACATCACATTAACAAGGAAGCTACTATAAATTTTGCAATTTTTTTGTGCCAGTGTAAGTTCATGAAAATTTTTGAAAACACTTCATAGGGAGTTGGAGAAGTACCTCAGGTAAGTTTCAGGTAGGAATGCAAAGCATTCTTTATTTGAAATGTTGGGATTCTGGGGAAAAACACTTGTTTTGGCAACTGGAATCTTTGTGAGCCCTTCATGCATATACGTTTCATACATGCGTAGAAATAGTTGTGTATTTAGTGTATCATGATTTGCCTATTCACCAGCTATTAACAGCATCAACAGAAGAACACATTTCCTTGGGAGACATTGAAAGAACAATAACGTTGGGATTACTCAGTTTCTCCCATTATGAAACTTGACCAATCTATTATCAGATGGTTATTATAGGATTAATATATGATTATATTTTTAATTGTGGAAGTATAATAGTAAGCACTATGAGTAGCCAGGAGAGCCTGTTATAATGATGTTCCCCTGCACAACTCTTCAAGTTCACTGCCCTTTCTTGGCTGGTAGTCATTTTTCCTAGCACTGCTCTGCAAACACACAGCAGTTCAGCAGGAAAAGCTGGGAGACACTTTAGGAAGCTGGTTTCAGGGCACTGGGCAGGAAACCAATGCCAAAATTGTCACTAAAGCTAGGAGGTGACCTGTTGGGTGTGATGGACACACATGTTCAGAGCACTAAATTAATTCTTGCATACAAAATCATTTTCCCTTTTGACCAATTACTTGGCTACAGATAGAGCAAGGACAACATGGGGGGAAAAAAAAAATCACCATTCTGTTCCTTATATGAGGAATAATTGGGATTATCCTGACAGCATAATGATCTTGAAATCTGGTTTTTTTCCTTTTATAACTCTTCTATGTGAAAGATGAAAACAAGGCCAGTTTGAATGTAGGACTGAGTTGTGTGAGAGTTTGAATGGACATAATTTTCTTAAAGGTCTGACTGCAGGATTTTAAGGTCTTCTTTTATACCATCTTGCCAATTATAGTCTTCCCTCACTGAGCTAAGGCAAGTACAGATGAGTTGCTTGTGACCACTTTTGTGACTTTTGTTCTTCCTCAAGCAAATTGCCAGATTCAGAGAGAATCAAGATATATCACACTTTTAAGAAAACAAAAAAGTTTGTCTTAAATGTCACAACATCTAATGGTAGTGTTTCTTCTCACAGCTTCCACAGGCATCAGCTGGCTCACAACAGAACAAATTTTTCCCATAGGCCACCTGAGCTTTAAGCAGATTTTTAGGATTTTGGTAATTATTGGCTTTCTAACCATATTCCTGCAAGCACAGAGGACTGCCTAAGTACTATTTCTCAAAACCAAAGTAGCTGATTGTATTTGATTTTTTGTAGACAAATCAGATCATCTAATGCTGCAGAAGATTTCTGTTGCTAGTCTATCTCCTCTAATATATGTACTGCTTCTGGAAGAAAAGGGTTTGATCTTTCTCTTATTTTGCTTCATCTCATATTTCTCTGCTTGCTCAAAAACAGCCAAGAGGTGAAAGCTTTCCTTTGTTCTCTTACCTCTTTCAGTATATCCTGTTGTATTCAGAAGGAATTTTGTATTCTGCTTTCAAAAATACTCATCATCACAATTGTTTTGTACTTATGGACTTTCTAGTAAGCGCAGTAAAGGATGGGTTTCAGTTCCTGGCAAGTTTGCATAGCATGCCAAGGGCCAAGTCAGTCAAAGACAATATGGATCTTACCACTTGAGAAATAAAGATTCTCAGACTGTGGGATATTTATCCTTAGAGACCTGCAAAACTGCTTCAGAAAATGCACAAGAAATGCAAACCTCTCCTGATGAGATGAATGGGTGATCTACAGGAGCCTACTGCACACCAACCCAGAGCCACAAGCTCATTCCCAAGGCTATTTACTATTCCCATAGTTAAAGTCTGGAAATTTATGTTGCTATGTTATTAATAGATATTTTACAGAATTTCACCATGTGGGCTTCGTGTTAGCCACTCTCTGGGAGGCTTTTTGGCAGGAAGGCAAATTTTCCACTCATGATCAGTTTATGTATAGCGAGGAACATAAGAAGATAATGCAAATTCAGCAAGCTGTTGTTTAGGAGTGCATTATCTGCTTCTGTACTAATGAATCTGTATATCTTGGAGATACTGGAAGCTTAGGCAAGGTGGGAGGTCAGCTGAAAATAAAATCACAGGAAAACAAAACAAAATGAAATGGAACTCTAATTCTCTTATTGTTCAATAGCTTTTCCCTGTGATTATTCCATCTAGTTACTATTTCTGTAACTAGAAATAGCTGAGTGCAATATGTTGGGGAAATATTATCACCATACATTGCGGTGACAAAATTCCTGCACATTTCTGGACTATATTCTCGTATTTTACTGTCAGCATTCTGTAAGGTCAAATTCCCTGTTCAGGTGAAAGTTTGGCCTCTGCCTTGCTGTTTTTCCAGTGAGCCTAACTTACTGCTTCACTAAACAAAGCTGGTTTATGCTCATGATTAACTATCTAATATGTTGCAGGTTCTGAGATCACAGGACTATTATTAGGACACCAGCAATTTTTGCCCAGGCATGACTTGGCTGAGTGAATAGGAAATATTGCTTATAACTTCTAAACTCTTAAAATATTTTTCAAAGTAAAATTTATTTTCACAATAGTTACAACTTAGATGTTTTATGAGAATTTTTTGAAGCTAAACGTATAAGCTAAGAATCAGTTTTCCTTATATATTGAAATAGTTTTGAATATTAATAAAACATGCTGAAAACATTTTTACACAGGCAATTCTACCTTTTTTTTGCTAGAATACATTCATAATATTCCAGATGGAATATCTACTTGACATTGCCTAACTTAAAATCTCATATGGACTCTACAATTAATTATGAAAAACAATTAAAATGTTCAACTCCAAAAAGCAACATTTTATAAATGAAAGGAGGAAATGGTAGCAGTAAAATTATTTGGAAACATTTTCAAAATGCTGTCTAGATCATGACAGGATGATGTCTATAGTAGGTCATTTATTTTATGATCAATATATGTTGCATTCCCAAATTTTTGCAACTTCCCTAGCAAAAGTCCCCTTACTCTAAGAAAAAAACCTAAGAAATCCTGAAGAAAGAAGAACTCGGGGAGGGAAAAAACCTCATGATGCTCTCAGTCTAGATTCTCAGTTACATTGTGAAGTGAGAAAACAGTACAAATTTTAAACAGGTAATTCAATGGAAGATACCTATCAGCATCTAGGACAATAATGTTTAAAAATATTAAAATAAACAAAACAAAGAACATATTTTCTAAGAAAAACCCCAAAACACACAACAATTCCAGATTAAAAACAAAAATACATTTGTTGTACCTTATTCTGGTGGGAAGTTAGTCATTGCTCATGAGTAGACTGCTAGATGTGGAGCAAATGTCTTCATCCTAGAGTCTATAGTTGGAGAAACAGACACTCTTCTTGGGATTTGAATTTCTAAGAAACTTTGAAACAATTAACAAGAAGCCAGTCAAAACAACTTATTCAGCTCTTCTTAAATAGGGCAAAAAGGAGAGAGACAGCAAACAGAGTTTTTCATATTGGGAAGACTTGGGCATCATGGTAGTTTTAATGCAGAAGACTTCTGTGAAGTGTTAATTTACATTTTATATTTGGAAATGATGGAGGATATTTTATATTTTGCTCTATAAGTGTAGAGTGTTGTAGTATGATATATAAAAGTAATAGCCTTAGATCTTATGAGGGCTTGGTTGAAACAGCAGGAAGATTGAAAATGGACAGGACAGTGTAGCACTAGAATAAATTAGAAGATTATGTCATGATTGTAAGGACAAACTAGCTGTGGTAATGTGTGCTAGGTTTGAGGAGTGGGCTGCAATACCTCTGGCTGTTTCCTGTGATCTGAGGAAATCGTGGGGAATGATGTTGAGGCAGTTGCCTACAGCAGCCTTGTGGTGGTTCTGCCTTACCCAGAGAACAGCACCAGCCCTGAGAGAACTCATGAGCTGTACTTTTGTTCTGCATCTCTCACCCTGTCCTAGACAGTGTTAATATGTTAAATCTGTGTATCTGTCTTGAAGATGGTGAGTAATTTTAGTGTAGATCTGAACAGAAATCACTCGTTGGGCAATAATTTTTACACTGCTGTGTAAAGCTATCTGGTAGTTGAGCACAAGATACTACCTAAGAGAAGTATCTGTCTAATGTATGAAATATTCAGTCTGAGAAATTAAAATCAGAGGGTGACTGATATATGTTTTGTGCTAAAAACATACTATTGATAGTGCTACTGCTTTTTCTAGCAGCACTCATGGTAAGCCTTAGGCATTTTCAAGACCAAAGCTATTTCAATTATCTTGTGAAAGAAGCAATTTGCTTATGGATGAAGGCAGAGAAGAGCTGACTGATCTTTGAAAAGATTCATTATAACATAAACATTTAATCTAATGACTAAAATATTTTAATTTTTTTCTTATTGGGAATTTTACTTTCAGAATGCTAAAAACTACTATTTTCAATGTGGATAGGGATTGCCGACACCAGTGGTTTTAAATTTGCTGTTGAGAATTGGTCTCGAATTTGCTAGACTACATACTATCTTTTACTAATTTTTCTTTTGGTGTTTGGGATTCTTATCCTTGGAATGAATAGAGTCATGTTATACTGTCTTAAATTACAATTTAAAAAACACCTGAGGATTCCATTTGCAAATATCTCAACTACTTAGGTATTGTTCAGTACAAAAGATCCATTTGTTACTTCTCGCAAAAAAATAGAAATGGAAATCAAGTGCTTTTCAGGTGTCTCTAAAAGTAAAGGTTCAACTAATGCAAGATACATATAGAAAACTTTTCAAGTTCACTAAAAATTCATAAGGATGCCTCCTAATTTTTAAGCCTTGCTTAAATTAAAATTATTGATCTTATTCTAATATTTTGAAAATAAAATAGAGAAAGGGACAGTATATTTTTAACTTTTCTCCCCAACTCTTTCAGGCCCTTAAAATAGATCAAAAACAAACCTGTGGTTCTGAGGAAAGCTGTGAGTCTAAAAGTGATAAAACCGGTATATTACAAAACTTTCAGAGAACAAAAAATAAAAGGAGGATACAGTTTAGATCATATTTTTGATTGCTGTTTGGAACCAGGCTTGGAACAGCTCCAGTGATTCAAAACACTACATTAGCACTTTCTGTGCAGATACTCATTCTTGTTGCAGTACAATCACAGAGCTTTGAAAGGACTGGACAAACAGGTTTTTTCCAGCCCTCTGATGACAAGTTTCTTGTTAGTTACTTCTGAGACTCAGTATGCCAGAGGAGCAGTATTTGGAGCCTTAATTGGGTAAATCGTGGTTGTTTGCAGGTGGGTTTATTACTCTTAAAGGAAAAAAAAAAAAGGAAATTAAGATCTAGGGTTTTTATGCTTACCTAGCATAAAGCTTTTTATGAAAGGGAAAATGTAGCAAATTGATACTGTCCTGTGTCTTCATGTTATCAGTAATTATGAAAGATGCTTTCAGTCTTCACATTCAAAACATTGTGCAATTGTAGGTTCTTAGTTTTGCTCCACTTTACATTAGCAGCAAAGTTTAAATTAACAGCAGGTTCTTAGTTTTGCTCCAGTTTAAGTTAACAGATGGTCCAATCATCTTTACAGTGATTGGGTTAGGATACTTAACTACTGTCATACAGCAGCAGCAAAAGAATGGGTTTGTATTCCTTGTTTACAAACATATTAATATTCCTGGCTCAGTTTCAGCCTTGAATTTGAACTCTGGAGTTTGTAATTCCTCATCATGTCCTCAGACCATTTGATCTAGACCTTGACATCTTTCCCTTCATAAAAAGGTGAGAAAAGAAATTAGTTTTAACATGAAATTGATTTCCTGAAATTCCATGAGACTGCTGCTCCTCATGATACTTTGCTAACAAGTTAACGATCCCATTTATTTTTTAATCAATACACAGCAAGGGACCCCAGTGACTTTCCTCTAAGGCTTTAAAAACATCTATAATTTTAGCCTTGAGGATGCCTTATAAAATCGGAACATGCAGTCATTTTTATTCTCTTCTGCTGAAGAGCAGATACTTGCAGGTACAAAGGAGTTACCCATTCACCATATATTTGGAGACTTTAAGATAGAACAGTTCAGTGTATTTTTGCTGTGTCATATTTGGACAAGAGATTTTACTTTATATCATTAGCAGAAACTCAGTACTTCTGCTTATTTATTTATTGAGGAAAAAAAAAGGCAGGGAAAGTGACTATACTTGGAGCTAAGGGATTTTAAAAATTATTTGTCTGTGCAATAAAAGAATGATGTTACATGCAAGAAAGCTATGAAAGCTGAGATCTTCCCCACTGTTTATTGTAATATAACTTGTAATTGGAGTTTTTGTTTAGTATCAGCTTTGTCCAATTGCAGTGGAGACTGTAGCCAGTATGAAGAAATAAACTGCTCTTGAGACCTATTCACCACTCTACAAGGCATTTTGTATGCATTTTATAACTAATATGGAAGACCCTAGTTATTCTGTAGTAATAGATGTTAAGTGTGAGTTATGAGAATTTATTTTGGCTCAGCTTAGTGCCCACAATTAATACTTCAGCATTGTGAGAGCATCCATAAAAGTTCTGAAGTTTCACATTTGTGATTCTTGGAGCGGTCCTGAGGGGGGTTTGGAGGTGGACTTTGATAATCCTTGTAGGTCTCTTCCCACTTAGAATATTCTGTGATTTTTTTCTTGTTCTTTTCTTCTTTGTAAGTGCTCAGGACTGCAGACAGACAAAGCCATCTGCTGCTCTCTCAGATATGGTTTCTAGGAGTGAATTTAAATGGATTCTGATGTCACTCCTAAATCTCCATAGAACACTTAGCTTGAAAATGTAGCACTGATAAGCTTTTCTGTGTAGGGACGATGTAAAAAGCACTTACTGTCATGAATAGTCCTTTCTTTCTCAGGCTCCCACAGTAACATGCACTAGGTCTTATGGCTACCTTTAAGCAATGAATGGCTCTATTGACTTCATGCACTAAAGTGTTTTAGTGGATCAAGTTTATTTCAGGGAACTTCTCAGCTGAGAAAAGGTTTACAGAATTAGATACACAGACTGGCATGAATAAATCCCATCAGAACACAGGAGATGTAGGGGGCAAAAAATGTCAGGGATAAGTAAAAATAATTATGTAAGTAAAAATTATTTTCTAATTTTGGATCCGGTATATTGATTCTGTCTCAAAGCAAATGCAAGCACAAAATTAAATAAACACAGCTTCTGTTTATAACATGTGTGGAAAAGGTTGCATATTGCAGGCATTTGCTGTTACCAGGTCATGGATGCATGGCTCCTTGGCTCCTGCTTCTATCACATCTAGCTAGAGTCTGCACAGATGCACTGTTTCCACTTCCTTTTCTGAAACTCAGAATTTAACAGTCCATTTTACTGAATTTTTCCCCTGATTGCTATTGTTATTCAGGTGTGTGTCTGTAAAATATTCTATAAGGTGTGATTTGCCAGCTTGCATATCATATCTTATAGCATATTTCACATAGCTAGCTGCAACAGATTTCAGAAATAATCCTTTGAGCTCACCACCCTTTCTCAGTGATGTGATTAAGGGAGAAAAACCTCTTCCAGCCTCCCCCAGTTAAATGCTTTGAAGGGGAAAAGTCCTTTTTAATATTTGCTTAGTGCATGCTGGTGGTCCTCTAGTGTATGGTATGTATATCTTCTCTGTGCAGGTCTGTGTGGGGCTGGATTTCCCTGTTCTGGGACCTTTGAAATAAATGAATTGGCTCTGGAAAAGCTGAAGCAAATAAGCCTTTTGCTGGGAAGCTGTCACCTGGTAGGATCATCCCCTGGGGAAAATGGACATGACATGTGACAGCCACCTACATATACTTGCTAGGCATGAAGATTTTGTTAAAAAATGTTTGTGGTCTTTTTCAATAAATCAATTACAATCTATTACAGTGCATAGATCAAGAAATGAGTAAGAAGAAATATCGATAAGTTTTCCTCCTTACTAAATTAGAGGGAAGGAAAGAGAAAAAATAATTTCTCACAGTTGTGTTTCCACTTTTGTGGTAAACCTAATAATCATGAGTAAATATTTGAGCATCATGCTATTAGGGGTTAAATCATCATCAAGAATACTAAAGTTACTCTGTCCTGTCATTGTAATGTAATCCCACATTTCTGACCACTTCTCAGACAGGACAGGAAAGGAGAAGTAGTTTTAAGATAATATCTGTATTAGTGCTTCAGGAGTTCTTGGTGTGCCTGGTTTCGCCAGCAGAAAACCCAACGATAGGCAGCTAGAAAGCCTCAGTGAGCCCTGGGAGGTCTGTGAAGTTTGGTTGGGAGGGCAAGAACCCTGCAGGACACGTGTGAGAGAGACCTGTGACTACTGTGGGCATCCTGAGAATGGGTGAAGTGTGCTGAGGAAGCCACGTGCCCTGCAGCTTGCAGACAGCCAGGAAATACCACATGTCATTCACCAACCCTTGGAAATGGAGCTGGTGTTTACCTGCACCAGTTTCAAGGGCCTTATGTAGACTCTCAGTGAGAGTAGGACAGAGAACCTACCCCCCATGTTGACTTATTTTGGTGAAATCTGTAAGACAACATCATTTCCCAGAAATTTATTATGATTCACAATCTGCATGTAAGCTGTTTGCATCACAAATTGTGCCAAACCACCACTGTTGTTACAGAGCAGGAAATTATATGTTGTTTATAGGCACACTCTTTAGTCAGTTATTGATTTAAAGTAACCAATCTATTACAGAATTGCAGTGCCTCTCAAAAATAGATTTTCTGCATGTGTAGCAGGGATTATTGAATTACTAAAATGAATTATTTGCCATTTTCATTTTTATTTACATTACCAGTTTCAATTCACACTTGTAGAACAGCATGTTTTACAAAACAAACTTTGCACACTCAGATAATATATTTTTATTATCTTTTTTCTTACCATTCTATGTCCCAATTAAGTATCTGAATAATACAGTAGATATTATTTTTTATGATATCTATAAAAATTAACATTTCATAAATAAAAATAAATATGTAAAGCATTTCAATTCATGTGCCTCAGAAGACACAAAAATTTTTTGAAAATCCCGTGTTTTTCACTACTCTGTTTCCAATGTGAAGAACCTGATTGTTCCCTTTTGGGCCTTTTTTTTTTTCATTACCTGCACACTGGAAAGAAAATCTGCCTCTTTCTGCATGCAGGGTGTAATTTAAATTAGATATTAATGGAAAATTTTTAAAACTTAAATTAAATTTAGAATTTAATGCTTCGAGCAGAGGGACAGTCAAGTCTTTCAGCTGTTTACCTCCAAGAATCTCAGAATTCCAGTGTGAGCCAGCACTGTGCATAAGGATTTCTGGGCTTTTGGAAACACTGCTGTTTCCAACACTTTCCTATACACTTACTTAGAAACATGTCTGCGGCCAAGTTTAGAATATATAAGCTCTGGGTGGGGGGGGGGGGGGGGGGGGGGGGGGGAAATGGAAGAACTGGGTGTGTTAAGTAGGGGTGTAGTAGAGATCTGCATATATGTAAAATAGTATGTGAATTAGAAGGAAATAAACTCTCTTTGTGTTAACTAGGCATAAGAGAACTTAAAATCATAAGTGGCAGTAAAGGACACAGGCATTTCTTTTTATCTATATAAATATTTAGACATTCTAGTATAATCCTTAAGTACCCGTTGATCATCAGACTTTAAGAATAAAGCAGGTAAAGTTGACAGGAATGTTTGTGGTGCTCTTGATTCCCAGTTGCTGCAGAAATTTGGATGTTTCAAAGTCTCTTCCAGAATGCTGTTGTACAGTGATGGTGAAATATGGAGTGGTTTGGGTTGTAGTATTTAAGCGTATATGCAACAGTGTTTAATACAGCCATAAGAGCAGTGCCTACTTCTACAACTATCAAGATTCAGTCAACTCATTCCTACTGTGAACAGTATGCTTATTTTAAAAAAAAAGTCTTCCAAAACTTGACTTGAAACAACCAAAGTGAATTGTAAATGCATTTAAAATCTAGAAAACATGACAAATATTTTCTTCATTCCCATATCATTTACTGGGAAAAAAAAATAAATTTGATTTCCGCACGTTGAATAACAGAAAGTAAAAGCATAATTTTTCTATGGTATAATGAAATTCAAATATTTTCATTAAACATTGATTGATATGAAGGAGAGATAATTTTCAATGGGTAGAATGTTCTTTTTAATGGCACAATTGGGTTTTGGGGAAGAATGGTGTTTTTGGGAGGGAGAAAGAAAAGCTGTTAGACTGCCTGAGAAAACAACATAATGTAGTTGTATCTTGTGGGAAAATAAAAATAAAATATAAAAATCCTCAAACTCCCATACTTAGTATATACTCATAGTGTAGTTTTCTCTGTTTCTCTTAACTTTTTAGCCTTAAACGTAGGCTATGATGCTGAAGAAACAATACTGGGTTCTATGTTACTAATGAGCATGCACTGTGGATTATCATAACTCATTTCCACATGATTCTGATACTTTCTTGACTGACTGGCAGTTAAAAGAAAACAAAGCAAAAAGACCAAAAACCCCCAGACGTTAAATCAGTTGCAAGGGTGTTAAATATGTTGTGTCCACCCCCACCTCTCATTTGGAAAGGAGAAAGCAGCACAGATATGGCAAGGATGTGAGCAAAGTTCTTTCCCTTTTATGTCTGAGTGGTTTCTATAGTCTTTCAAGAAGCATAAATGGGTTCATTGACACTGTCAGTTAGCAGCTTGCCTTAGACCTTCTTCAAACTTGCCTTTTGCAAAGCTTTCCAAACTATCCAAGACTTTCCAAACTGTGCTCTAGTGGTCTGAGATTGGCCTCCTTTGGTTTCTCCTGCTGGGAAGCCCTTCTGTCTTGAACACAATCATTGAACAGCCCGCTGGACAGATAGGAGAGGGCATGAGTGGCACTATAGGCTGAGGGACAGAGCAGTAGCCACACAGGCTTCTTTGGTGCTACCAGAACCTCCTGCACACAACATTTGGCTCGTGTACCAGCCATCTGTTCCTGTGAATCTTCAGTGAAGATGAAAGCTGAAAAGTCCTCTTTTTGAGCCACACAGAGCATCATGTACTTCAGAATATATTTTGTCTGATAGTTGATCTGCCATCTTATTGTAACTTCAGATCTCCCCAGGAGTCAATTGAATTCCAGTTTCTCAAATTCCTGGGGATTTTTAGTATACTGAAGGACTGAGCTATGGCGTAAAATGCAGCACAGTCCTATCCTCCATTTCCTTGTCCAATTCTTTCCCAATTCTTTCCCAGTGCTTTTAATCTATTACTGTAAAGAATTTACTTTCCTGTGAAAAGTTTTTTCTGGTGTAACATATCAGGGGAGAGACAAGAGCTCCAAAGACCCCAATAGACACTTTGCACATGTTTGGATTTTGCTTGTGCAGGCCAATGTAGGTGAAGGTTATAGGTTTCACTAAGAGTGTACATAATGGTCTTTAAATGTATTTCATTAGTGGGTTTTTTTTTAACTTTTATTAAATTATTTTTCTCAGTAGGGAGCTGAGCCGCAGAGATAGTCTTGCCTTCCACCTAAGCCCTTTTCTAATGAATTTTACCACTTCAAAAAGATTTCAAAATAGTCATAGTATTCAGTCTCCTGGCATTTATCTAAATTATTGCTCAATCTTGTTCGTTTCTCTGCTATTATGTCAGCCATTTACAGAATAAGCATGTTTTGCAATACAAAAAAAAATTAAAGAATTTAATTTTCTGTTTTCTTAAATTGTTATTAAATCACTTCATTTTGCCATTGTTATTTAAGATCCTTACATTTGAAAAGTAGTGAAATTAATTTCTTTCATTTTTAGGGTATAATCAAGATTTTGAACGATACTTTTGGAGAAGTAATCCTTTCTTTTTAATCCTCTTGCTGGCTAGGCTGTTTCCCTTTAAAAATGAATGGGCATCAAAATCCCTTCAGTTTGACATCTTGAATGTATAGAAAAGAACAAACATATCCTTAGGGAAATTGGTTTATCTCTCAAAAAAGGAAAGAAAAGGAACAGGAGAAGTTATTCCTTTTTCTACCCTTTGCACTTTGACACTTGAAGCCTGTACCTTATCAAGTTTCATTTTCACTGTTTAAAAACGTGTTTGATCATGCGATAAATAGTTATGTCATCCATCCCTTTCTAAAATTCTTGTGAATACAGATCATTGGCACTGTACGGGAAGAGCTGATAGAGAGACACAAATTTAATAATTTCTTTCATAGTTACAGGTAGTTACTCTCCAGTAGAATTTTCTTAGCTTGTTTTTCTATTTCTACTGTTCTTCTGCTGCAAAATCTGAGACTACAAATGTTTACATCTCCAGCGTCCATGTTTTCCTCCTTGTAAAGCAGGGATGATAAAATTCCCTGCCATTAGGTAACCCTGTACAATGAAAACCGCATTTACACAGTATTTAAAACCGCAGTTACACAGTAAGAGGTGTTACATTTGAAACCATACAGAGCTTTTTAAAAAAATCTTCTCTTGCATCATATAATAGAGAAACAGGCAAAACTGTAGCACACAAAATTATTACTTGATATTTTGGATTTTTTTTTCCTTTAATTCCCATCCTTGTACCTTTTTTGTTACAGTAGAGATGGGAAGTTATAAGAATAAATTTAGTTAGTGAAGGTATTATCGGGAAGAACATTTGTCTGCATTCTCCTAATGCTCTAAAGTTTTACCTTCTCTTTTCTTTTCTACAAAATTTAGATAAGTAAAACAAAACCAAAAACAAAACGAAAAAGTAAAAGGGTTCCTTCATTCATAGCAAATTTAACCATGTTTGTCAGAGAGATACCCTCTGAGAAGATGTCTTCTGTGCAGTTCAAGAACCCTGCCGTCTCCTGGAGCGTTGTCCTTCTGATAGGATTTATTGTAGAGAAAAGTCTGCCCATATTTTGCTACACTCTTAGGTCCCTTCTCTAAACAGTGCTGCCAGGTTGAAGTAGAAGGGAAAGTGAAAGCCAAAGTTTTGCTATCTACGTATTAATTCTTAATTCTTAAGAATTAAGCTTTATTCTACATTCAGTAATTTGTCATCTTTTATTTTCATTTCAATAGGCTTAAGGAGACCACTTTCATTGTCAGGGTAAACCCTAACACTCAACTCCAAGTGCCAGGAAACCTCATAAAAATCTCCCTATCAATCATCATCTGTGATTTTTGAACCATCTTGTTCTAGAGTCTTTGCTTTTTATGCTTGGTTTCTGACTGCTGTGAATGGTGATGCAGGAGGTCTGCTTGGAACGCTGTTAAGAAGACAACTGCAACTTTTCCTTGGGGGGAAAAAAATGCCTGAAGGTCTTCAGGAGATGGTTTGCTGACCTGTACAGTTCTGTGTCTCTGTGAAGCTCTTTTTCTAAGAATATCCAGCAGATATTCTGAAACATTATCAGGTATAAAGCATGCAAATATCATTAAGGGCTTTATGATATTTTTTTTTAAATCACATGGCTCCATCACTTCCTTGTGAAGAGCACATCCTTATCCAAAAGTATGTTTAGTTTTATGAAATTCTGACTTTTAGCAAGAGCTATTAGGGGTAATGGGGAAAAGCTGAAGAAATAGACACATGCATTGTTGACTTTAATGGCTTCTTATGAAAATATTCTGAGGAAATGAGACAAAATCTAAAAAAGCAGTGCTAGATGACTGCTTGTTTTATCAATGGTTTTGACTGTCTCCTGGAAACTACCTTTGCATGTTTTATTGGAAGGACACATTTTCTTATAATCTGAATTTGAGGTGTACTCGCTCTACTAAGTGTAATGTGCTCATATGTTGATAATGGTGGTGCTTTCTATCTAAAAATCCCTATAAATTTGAAAGAAATTGTCTTGGATTTGCAATAATATTTCCAAATTTTATGCCCGTATCTGAAACTGTAGGTACTACCTATGCCATGTGGCACAATTCTCAGTCTGACAGCAAAGGCTTCTTCCCCATTTTTCCCTGCTAGAGGAGAGGGACATTTGAGAGTACAGGGGATTTAGCTGACAGAGAACGCTGTCAAGAAAGAAACCACAAATACTGTGTCTCTGTGCTATAAGAAGAGCACAGGGATAGTGGTATGTCAGGGGATAGGGGATGGAGACATCTGACTGGGAAGATGTGCAGTCACCTGCAGATGGGGAGCTGCTCAACAGTCCTGGTCTCAGGCCTTGCACAAGGGCTTCATCAGCAATAGAAGTGCCTCCTTGTCTTTCTGCCTCCAAATTTAGCAGCTGAATTTTATTTTACAAATATTAAGCTTTGAAAATATTAATATTTTAAAAATATTAACCTTCTACGAATGCCAAATAGTCTCAACCAGCTAGTCTTTCAATATCTCATTTGATAGACATTCGGGAAAATACTGCTGCTTAAAGTTTATAAGAAGAAAAAGTGCATTTTTTGAGGGATTTCTGTAGGTAGTCTTAGCACAGGCTAGGTGTAAATAGAGCATCTTATAGTAACCCAAGCAAAAACGATTTATCAGAACTTCCCAAATGTAATGTCACCTTATGTCAAACATATTGGTCAGGTCATGAGAGGAATCTTCTAGGAGATAATTGATAAATTGTCTTGAAACTGGGTGGGGTTTTTCCAAAACAGTCTTTGATATATATCACAAGAGCATTTCAGTGGAAATGTCAGTCTGTACAAAATTACTTTCACAAAATAGCTCCCACTGAGTGTAAAGGAGTTTGTTTGGTTTTTGTCTGCTAGCCTGATGGCATGAAATGGAGTGCGTGAGTATGGCAACCTGTATATCCTGGATTTTAGGACAAAATATGAGATGTCCAGCAGTTTCAGGTTTGAAGTCAGTATCTTATGAAATCTCAGATCCTATCTGCTTGAGGAAATTGAGATATTAATCTATGAATGTGCACTATATGAAGATTCCCTTGACTTGGAGTGATACTTATTTTCTTCAGGAGAGAACTCCTTATTCTCCTTTTCCTGTTTGTGGAAAAGGAAAAACAGTGAGTCTAAGCTCTTGAAGGAAAGAAAAAAAAAAAAAAAAACCACCAAAAAAACCCAGAATTCAAAGAATTGAAAATTCTAAACTGTGTGCCATTCATATATTCCTGTCTTAATTCAAAATATACAGATACTGTGAATGTCTTTGATACTCAAATACTGGTAATGTAGATGCAATTTTCCTCCATAATCCAGAAGGCAGTCTCTCTCTTTCCTCCGCTTTCAGAGCCTGCATTGTAGAAAAAAAAGAACATTAAACTATTTACTGAAATGTACATGTTGAATGGTGGAATTGGTGTAGCAAATAGCTGGATAACTGGTGCAGAACAGTTCTTTTAACACTGTTCTATAGATGTTAAAACAGTTCCTACAAACAGCTGGTGATTAGTAAGTTTTCATTTATTTCTCTTTACTGTTTCTGTAAACAGGTATTGGTTTAAATAGTAAGTGCTACTGGACTGAATATCTTCAGAGATGGTGTCTTATTCTGGAATGTGATAAGAGAATTTTAGAAAAATGAACTGTTTGAAAACAAATAATCTTTTGAGGTCTTTTGTATTGAAACATTCTCTTTGCCAGTGGAGAAGACACCAGTCATTGTTTTTTATCCCAAATGTATAATTTTCATTATATTTTCTTTAAATTGCTGTCTATAATGTGGAATGGATTTGCTCTGGCACCAAGTTACTGAGTACTAGGTTGAATATAATAATTTGCTTCTTGTGATGTGTGAATGCAAAATAGAATTTTTGGGGCATCTTTAAATACACACAAATCGCAAGCAGTTGTCCTAGTTCTCACATATTTTAGCACACTATCCCTTGTGATCCATGAGCCCATTCATAATTAGAGTTTCATGTGATAATAATTCTCCTTTGGCCTGGGATACTGCATTCCAGCTTTTATCCTTCTAACTAGAGCCTATTGCCAGGCTACTTAGTTTCTAGCACTACTATTTTCAGGAGGTATAAGGCAGGTGGCTTAATATGTTTTCCGTAGTCAAGAAATGCTGGAAGTCTGTGATGTCAGGGTTTTGCTGCATGCTGCAGTGAGCTCCAGTAGGCACAGAGGTGATGTAACTCATGCCTGTGGCTAGAAAAGCAGAAAATGTACCTTGTTAGGTGCTTTGTTCTTGGGCCATTGTGCAAGGAGCAACTGCAGCTTGATCCCCAAGTGCTATTTGAGTTAAACTTTCCCAGGAATGCTTTGTGCTAAATGGGGACAGAAGTTGACAAAGTGCAACTGGTGCTGACAGCGAACATCTTGAAAAATCAGCAGCTGTGCATTAAACCCTCAAGTGTCAGCAACTACACAGGAATCCTTTATGGTTGCTGTAGGTTATACCTGACACAACACTGTAGCTCCTGTCAGGAATGGTTTTATATGTTTCCAGCCCCAAGCAAACAGGCAGGAATGTGTGCATTGTAGCTGCATCAATTACACTGGTTCACAGCACTGAAAATTCATCTTGAGAGTGAGGAACATTTAAAGCAAGACCTCAAGTCAAATTCTTTTTAAAAGTAGGATTTATTGGAGTCTTAGTCTTATTGTCTTTTCTATAATTAGATAATGCTTTGAAAAGAGCTTGGTAAATAATGAGAAGCTGATTCACCCAGAGATAATTTTAGCCACATTCCTGATTCAGACTTACTGCCAAAAACATGCAAAGAGCAGAAAGGTACTAGAAAATTCCTCCTAGCTTGAATTCATTATCTTCAAAAGCACTGGGTGCATCACATCTTGAAAGCCTCATATATTTTATTTTTAAAGAGTGTCTCAATATTTTCAGACAGCAGTTGTTACTTTGAACATCTGGAACTTAATGTGAAGCTGTGGCACATGTAAATCATTACAATATTGTCTATAAGCAAGAAACTGTGGTATTGAAAAGTTAATGACAAACTAAATGCACTCTAGTCATCAATGATATTTTCATCTCCTTAGGGTTTCTTTCAAAACCTCTTAAATTACACTCTGGTTGAAAATGTTATGGCTCAGGGTCAGAGAACAGAATAATAGCAACATGGTAAAACAAATTTTGCAAATGTGAATACAGTATTCAGTTTTCTTTATACAATGAGATTTTCAAGAGGTTAATGGAAATACTGCTTGCATCAATCTAAAGGTTTTGTGAAGCTATCTCAGTTTGGGGACATAAAAGTTGTCTATATACAAAATCTTAGTGCCTTGCTAGAATTTCCAGACAGCCATAGATTCAACCAGATTTTCCTCTCGTCTTTGGCTTAAGCTGGTGTCATATACCTGAATCATCAAAAATTGCATAGCCAACTAACATTTATAATGTGACATCAGTCAAAGAGAGGTATATAGTTCCTAGTAATTTGTTTGTATCAAGATGATCAGGTGCTGGTGGAGCCAGGGCACAGTAAATAAGTCCTTCACATTTGCATCACTCAAACTGAGAGACCTCCATGGATGCCTGAGCAAAGCTGCAGGCAAGTTGTTCATAAATGTCCTCGTGCATAAATGGGTACTTTATCCACACAGTGTATCACATCACAAAATGTTTATGAAAATGAAAAATACTTGCTAGTCATAGAGAAGTAATCCTATAGGAATTCCACAGGGTAATTCACATTTAGCTATAGTTGGTTTTCTCAATGTCAGCATTTCCTTGTGGATATTTCTTTTTCAGAAGGCAAAACTTGTTAGTGTCTCAGCAGATGAATGCCTGTTAATTCTTTTTCCCTGAACCTTTTGATAATAATCATGAACAGGTCATTTTTGAGTCTTATCTTTTTGGAAAATCTAGCATTCTAAATTAAAAATGTTTAATTTGGAAAAATGGGCAATGTAAAGCTGGCTTAGGTGTATATGATGTGCTATTTTCACCTTTGCTGGTGCTATGCTGTTTCATGTAGCTTTCTCACAAATCCTCACTGGAAGCGTGATAAAAGTAACAGCTTCTATCTCTGAAGTAAAACTGCAAACTTGGGTGGTAGTTACACCTCAGCTTGTTGCAAAGGAGGAAAAAGCTGTAATTTTGGTGCACTTAGAGTGAAGAAGTTAGATTTCCTTTGAAGAAAGGCTTCTGGTAGGACTTGACAATTGTACAAACTAGTTGCAGTGTGTGACACTCTAGTGAAGGTAACTTAGATATTTCTAAATGAAGCAGCCGTGTTACTACCAGCAGGCTGATTTAAGCCAGACTGACATGTCTGCTAACCAGAGCTAGGTCAAGAAGTGCTGCCTCACACATCATTCCTCTGCACAGTATAAAGCACAGATTCCCCAGAGAATCTCTGGCCTTCAGCTTGTCTTCTCTCAATCCCAGACCTACTGAACTAATGCTCTAACCTGGATATAAAGCTTAAAATAGTTTTACTCTATCTCCAAAATGAAACTTTGTCTGAAACAGGTAAAGAACCACTGCTCTATTCATACCCATATAAAATATTTTCCACAGCTCTTGCCTGCCTGCACGTAAACAAACATAGATTTTTCATTTCAGCTACCTCAACTACCCAGTGCCCTGAGAGAGATGAAAGTAGACCAGGAATTTCACCTGGTCATTTATTCACATAGATATTATACTGAAATCTCACACCAGTGTTCGCATCAATGAAAATATTTATAAATAGTTTTCTCTTCATTGGTTTAACTTCTGTGGGTTGAGTTTTTCCATATAACCTTTATACAGTAATATGAGAAGATTACATCAATGCCATTTTTTATCAGATTGTCATTAAAGTGTCTGCTTTCAATATGCACAGTGTCTATGGCAACTCTTCACAGGCTACCACCAGATTCTCTGCCTGAGACTTGTTGTCACCAGGAATTATAGAAGTGATGAGCTCAGTCAAAATGTGCTATACAAGTGGTTATCTCAATTTTCTGGTTCAGCAAATTACATTGCTCCAGAGGTTTTGTGGTAATGGTTTACTGTAATACAATGTAAAATGTAATGGTGTGGAGAATATTGGTGAGCAGCTAAAGGCCAAACTCATGGAGCTGTTTGAGCGAATTTGAAGGTAGTATTTGAGGTTGTAGTAACATCCTTTTATATAGTCAGTGCTAAATATAAGTGCCCTTAATCAACCTGAAATAGTGACTGAAATAGCATGCAAAATATGATGTGTTGGTATCTCCAGTAATCATAAACAGTCTCTTCTCAATGGCCAAACTGATAATATTTCAAAGGTTTTCAGACTTTACTGAAGCACTCTTGATTACTTTCATGGACATTTGGAGTGCTAAAGCTTCAATACTTTGGTTATGAAGTAGAAGGTGAGATGTTGGCAAGAGGGAAGACTGATCCAGACCCTAACTTTCTTAGGATTTCTGATGCTAAACAGTGTTGAAAGACATAACTGGAAGAACTTTTTTTTTTCTAAAATCATAAACTGTATATTAGAAATAGCATATAGATAAGAAATTGAAACCACGTAAACAAAAAGCCCAACACAATACCTAGTGACAAAACAAGTATGAGTATGAAAACAACGTAATGAATCTTGGACACTTCACGCATCTCTGAGAGCTCTTTGCAAAAGGAGTTTTGAGATTCCTTTCACCTCTAATGAGCAACGTGTAAGGTTTTTCTTAAGCCACTTTGATATCAGAAGCACCAACTTGGCTTCAAATGTCCAATTTTTTTGTTGACAATGTCCAGAAAATCCATGAGTAATTCTAAAAGTTTCCGTTAATTTTCTCACTCTCTCCCTATATTCCTAACGCTCTCTCTCTACATACTTTTTTGACTACTGTTTCCCCTCTGTTTTGTCTTTCCTATTCTATTTTCCTCGTGGTTCCCTAGGGAGATGAGGTTCATTGTAGTTAAATGATTCATAGAAGTAGCTAAAAATCAAAGCTAGCAGGCCTGGGAGTCTTGCACAATAGACCAAAACACTAGGCTGCTTTCAAATTTCATCTTTCATCTTTCCGTGCCTCAGCTATTTGCCAGTTAATACTCTCAGCTTGGATGTTCCCTTGGATGTTCTTGCCATCCTGGTCCAGATGGCAAGAGAGTTACTCTGAATGGTGAAATACAGGATCATAGACAAACCAATGTTTTTACTGGGTGGATGTGCAATATGAATTATTAAGGAACAAGTGAACAATAATGCCTCCAGTAAGGTGACTTCTATTAAAATTTAAGTGATTTTTAGCTTAATAATAGAAAACTAATTTAAGGTATTAACACTGACTTGAGCTTACAGTTTAGATACAAACAATCAAAAGTAATTTTGCACAGCACAGTGATGTCTTTTTTGTTTGGCTGGGAAATCTAATCCATGCATTTATATTTATCCAAAGAAGCTTTTTGCAATGCAGTGTGTAATCACAGCCCTCAAAGTCCAAATTACATATAGTACGTTTGCAATACCTTTATAAAAATGAGGAAGAAAAAGTCATATATATTATCTTTCCTTCTTTTACCTCTAAAGATGCCGATTTCACTCACAGGAAAGGATTAGATTATGTAGTAAATAGAAAGGAGGATGGAAAATCTTAGATAAGGCATCCTAAGAATTAAATGGAGCTCCCCAAAATTGAAAAAAACTATTAAAAAATCTAATTAATAATTGTCTTTCTCTGCCCTCCACCTTACTCAAATACTCTTGAACAAGGACACCAGGTCCCTTACTCTCCCCATATTTCTTACTTGTGGTAGCCCATCTATTTCTTTTGATAATCCCATCTAAAAAAGGTGCTCAAGCCCTCCTCAGCAGTGATTTGACTATAGACTGTTTATATTACAAGTCTATGCTGGAGCTAGGTGGATTTAAAGGTCTTTAATGACGGGGGGCTGGGACTAGGTGTTCTTTAAGATCCCTCTCAGCCTTAACATTCTACAGTCCTATAACTCTACAAAATACTTCCACTCAACATCATTGCTTAAATAAAATTATTGATTAGTGTGATTTTAAAATGGTTTTGGCTGGAAGGCAGCTTAAGTTCCCTTTAAGAGACCTTAAAGATCATCTAGTCTCAACCTCCCTGCTGTGGCCAGGGACACCTTCTACTTAACCAGGCTGTTTAAGGCCTTATCCAACCTGGACTACAGATAATATAGGGATTTTTTTAGATGGAATGGATAGAAGTCTTTAAGAATAAGATGAGGAGGTTTAGGATTAGGATTCTTCCCTATATGGATAGACAGTGACTACTTTCAGTCTTGGCACAACTACACAGATTTTTTTGAGAGTTTGAAATGGAAATGGAGCTACTTCCCAAACCTCCTTGGAGTACTTATTTGCAAGAAATTTCACCATTCCCTTCTAGATATTAGAAGAGTTTACTTTGCTTTGCCTTCATATTTCCTTTGCCTTTTTCACTGGACAGAAATATGTTGAAATGAGTGAAGCATAAATGTGGTAAGACCGCAAAAACAGGTCTAATAATGGAAAAGCAGTCATCTCTGCACAGAATATTTTACCTCGTTCTTGAAGAAAATTAGTCGGTGTTTTGAAGCGTTATTGATAACAACTACCTTCAACAGAAAGGTTGAGACAGATGAAAGTGATGAAATTACTTTATTTTGCCATTTATTGTATCAAAAATATTGTGACACCCAGGGATTCTGCCTTTTCCATGTCTTCAGCTGGGAGAGGCAAGCAGTGGTATATACAAGATCATGGTTTATATGCACCTGTTTCCTAGTATGGATGAAAGCCCAATTCTCAACAACTCTGACAAAATCATTCCATCTCCTATTCTGTTGGTAAAGTGCTAATGAGACAAGCTTTATAAATGAACTTTAAGGGTCTTAAGGAGTCTTAAAAGTTAGCAGCAAGAAAGATAAAAATAATAAAAGAGTAAGATAAAAACAATGAGCTGGAATTACTGGAAAAAAAGTTGAAAAAATATGTGAAGGCATGAATCAAAATTGTATGAAACTCAGCCAGCTGGTTGTAGAAGTCAGAGGAATAGGAATACAATTACTGGTTAATGGAGTGCTCTGGTTTATTCCAGCAAAGTCTCAGACTACTGTATAGGCAGAAAACAGAGTGTTTTATTTCTTGCTTCCTTGATATAAATTTTCTTTTCTAACCTAAGGCCTCTTTTGCTGGGTAGGCCCTTGACATGAGGACCATTTATGGATGCTTGATTTTATTCAGTACAAGTAAAACTGGGAGATTCTGACCCTTTGTAAGATTTCCACAGTGTGTTGTTCACTGTTATATATATTGCTTGTGACTAATACTGTGGAAATATTTCAGGAATGAGCCTCAGTGAATCAAAATTATGGTGCTTTATGCTATTTTAAGGATATATAATACTAAAGCAGAAACAGTATTTTAACTATATTTTATGGTTAGCCCATTAGATCATAAAATATGTATTAGTCTAGAACAGATAGTGTTGCAAACAACAATAAAAGTGCACAAAAAAATGATAATTTTGCAGCTAGAAACACGTAAGATAATTCTGTAGAAACACTTTATTTGTTTGATTGTTGTTCTTAATGAGTATGAAAGATTATTGATATTTAATCAGAGAAATCTGGAAAATTAGGTTTGAAACACCAATTTTATAAGTATGAAAACAGGCAAAAAAAGAGTTTGCATTTTGCTATTTGCCTAATCATCATTCCAATTTTAGTTTGGAAAAAAAAAAAAAAACAAAAAAAAAAAAAAAAAAAAAAACCAACAAAAAAAAAAAAAAAAAAAAAAAAAAACCAAACAAACTATTGAACCCTAGTGTATTATTTTACACTTGCCAGCTTACACTTGCCAGCTACTTTAAAACACAGGTAACATGAAAGATAAAACACCAGTGGATTCAGTAGCAACTGTAAACATCTTGCTTTTGCCAGTGACTAAGGACTTTTTTACCATTATTTTATTAATTTCTGTGGATTGAGGAAATAAATGCATCTTTTTCTTCATGTTAGAAAATATAATAGGAGACCAGTGCATGACAGGAAGTTGCAAATCAGTGCCCCCTAAGAGATACCTGAAAAAAAGTACAGGCTCAGAAACTATTGAATTCCACAAGGATGATAAAAGTTGCTAAGCGGATGATAATTGGAATCAAGTTTTCCAGTGGGCTCCTCTTGGACAATCTCAGATCACATGCAAGGAGACAGAAGAATGTTTCTCCACCTTGTCTCTACCCATCTTCAGCATCATGGCTTGAAACTTATTGATTTTTTAGTGTAAAAATTAGTGTCAGGAGCTCTTTGCAATGTGAGGGGAAATCAGAGGACCTTTCTTTCAGCTTACAGCATATGTTCAGCCTCACTCCATTCTGATTCTCTTTCCAACCACTTCTTCTGTAATCATACCCAAAGGCTGACCCTGCCTATTTCCATATGCTTGGGAAGAATGCAGATAGATAGTGTAAGTAGTTCAACTGTCTAGGGAACACACCTCTCTTATCCCTGCTTCTTTTTGACTACCTTCCAGAAATCAGACCTTCTCCAAGCAGTATCTCAGGGAATGAACAGATTGTTTAATTTTGATATAAGCTTGCAAGCATTTGGCAAGATCCAGCCCACCCAAAAGAGGATCACATTGTGTAAATATCAGCCCTGAAAAACTGCAGCTCAGTCTCCCAGGGGTGTAGGCTTGCTTTTTGGGAACTGGTGGACTCAGATGAATCATTTTTAGATTATTTTAAATGGTTTAAGGTGTAGTTATTGATAACTTAATGAGTAAAAGAAGCATGTTTTTTTAGGCAGCGATGGCATTTACAGAGATTACTACATTCCTACTATAAATTTAATAGAGGCAGACTTTTGTCCTTTGCAGGTAGACTTTGAGACATTTGATTCTCTCATTTTAAGTGAAAAGAATAATTTTCAATTGAAGCATGGGTATGCAACACTGAGTGTCTCATAAGCAGTTTCTAATTAAGAAAAACCCATGTCAGTCTGAAGTGGAAGTGTCTGATTTAGGTGTTAGGCTCACAGTCCTAAGAGAAACTGTGCAGTATCACTGCTAGCTGGCAAGCTGACTGTTTGAACTGTAAGGTCCAAAGAAGTTTAGTGATTTGTTAACATAATTTAATGATTTAATAAAAAACCTCCCAAAACATGCATCTCCTCTTCCCACACAGAAAAAAAAAATAAAGGGCAAAAAAAGAGAACTATTTAAAAAAAACTCACTCCCCTTATTTTTCCCTTAACTTGTAAGAAAATCAACAGTTTGAGCTTCCTGGTGAAATTTGCGTAGCTCTTCCTTTTGTTTTTGCACTAGAGATCTTAGATTCTGTATCTTGTGTATTTCAACAACCTCAGCAGACTCATTTCATCATCATTTTGCTCAGTACCATGAGAAAGCCTATAAATGAAATAGAAAAGCTTTTACAAACACAAAGTCTTCAAGGATCTAATAAGAAAGTAGGATCTGTAAAGCATAGTGACTAAAAGGCATCCTGTGCATGAGTGTATCATAACCAGTTTACTTTTTCACTGAGTACTAAGCACAAGCCTTTCAACAACTGCATTAGGCCCACAGTGAGATCTCTATACAAAGAAAATCCAGCTGCTGGTCTCCTTGGGAACAGGACAGAATAAAAGCATGTGGCCCACTAGATTTTGACTGTACAACATTTTGGTTTAATGCTTGTATTCACTTGCATGTGCTTGTTTCTGGTTTTATTTCTTTTTTATCTTTGGAGGTATTTGAAATGTTTTTTGAAAGGTGAGATAAATCTTAGGAAGTACACATTTGGGAAGTACGCATCAATAAAAAAAGAGTTTTTTGGTATTTCTTCACAGTATGCTGGCATGAAATAAAAATGCCAATGATCAATCAAAGGAAAAAAGATGCAACTGTTAGCATTGTCATTTTTTCTAATATTTGTGTGAACTACTTCCGTATGAAGGTTTCCTTCCACTGTGTGATAATGTGCAATGCAAATGGTTACAGTATACACTTACTGCAAAATGTTGGTGTATTTATTAAAAAGACTCCCTCTTGCCATCACTGTTCAGCTCTGGATAGGAGTTTGGAGAAAAACTCACAATATTCGAAGCTTTCTGTTAAAATAGAAATTAACATTCTCTCTTGTTGCAGATAAACTGGAATGTAGTACAAGTTAAAAGCTTATACATATTTACTAGGGACCTAAAAACTGTAAAGTTTGCCTTTTTTGCAGTAACTTTCTGTGGTCTCTAATTGTACTTTATGGAGTATTTGTCCATGGTATGATCTATTGTTTTTTTAAAAAGTCTGAAAACGACCAGCTTATTTCAAAGCATGTGATTCTGGTTTATTTTCCATACACAAAAAATCAGCCTGTCCCTTGAGGCTTGAAAATTATTTTGTGTCTGTTAGAAAAATGGAAAATATGAAGAAGTACAATGAGAAATATCTTCTCTCCCTCTGTCTTGGATAATGTTCCTCTTAGATTGTGTACTATTTTTTGCCCTCCATCCCATCGAGTAGAGAATCATGAAGTCTCATTTCACTTACATGTGATACACAAGATATATAGAATAATTCAATCTCGTCTTTATTTAGCTGGAGAGACATCAGCAAAAGAGAAATACCATAGCAAAAAGTTATTTTCCTTCCGATTATCAAAATGATCAGTAGTGGAATGGCTAAAATAGGCCATAAAAACTAATTCTGATAAATGTTATCGTCCCGAGCACCTACCAGCTGTGGATAAAATTATCATTTCCAGGGAATTCGTATTTTCATCCCAAGCCCCTCAGAATGAATGCACAAACATCAAGTGTAAATGTTTGTGTTAGAAATTAGTTGTTACTGGAGAGAGAAGTCTTATCTTTAGGTTTTAATTAATTCTTATCTCAGTTAAAATATAATTAGAAAGGAATCGTGTTCTTGTAAATTATCATTGTCTGATTTCTGCTGTAACATGTAGCTTTAAGAGGAATTTTGTGAGCCACAAGAATTCCTTTGATTTATACCATATGCCTGTTTGTGAGTGGGGAGAGGATCATGGTTAATTTGAGTGTGTATTTGGAATCCAAGAAAAAAATCTAAATTAAAGACACTTTGTCAAATGGACTAATAATGCTTGAAAAACTAGACAAGTTTTTGTGCCCCCTATGCCTTATGGCTTCTACAATTCCTTTTTTTTTTTCTTTAACCAACTGAAGATTATTCTTCTTTAAGTGAAAAATGTAGTGAATAAACTGAATGAAAAAATTTGTTTGATGAGGGAAGAATAGACTGCTCTTTATTCTTCTTGCCAAGGAGTTAATTACTACATTGGTATGGTTGGTCGTTAAGAGTTGTACTCTCAAAGGCAGTCTGCTACAAAACAGATGTGTTTTTGTCATCTGAGAGAATAACAAGTTCTGTGGGAAAGATGAAAGTAGCAAGAAAATGTCTGTTTTTCAAAGTTCCTAGACTCTATGGCTTTCACCATAAGTTGGTAGACGCATTTGTTTCAACTGGCGCTTGAAGAGAAGTAAATTAAAGGACCTTGAGTGTGCAGGAGTGAAAATGCTGTAATGTTACAACTTGAGAGCAGTTTTTCAGCAACCTGGGTGTTTCAAAACTGTAGTTTTGATTAAAATATTGGCAGAACTACAGCTCTAACTAGCTCCCAGTGGATATTCAGTGTCTTAAAATCTTATTAACTTCATAGCAGCCTGCAGTTGAACAGAGCACTATGGAATATGTGTCCTCCACAGAGTACTCAAAGAGAGATTAGATGATAGTCATTAATGCTCAAATTTGAAAATAATGTTTTATTTTTTTGATGTTGCACACATGTTCCTACTCTCCACGTGGTACATTCTAGCTCAGTTATTGCCAACATGGAGAGATATATATATACACACACAATTTTATTTATTTCTCAGGGCTGCATGACTTCCAGAGGTGAGTTTCACCTAAGTATTGCCATCTCTTCAACCTTTTTCACACGTTTAAGGATTTTTTAAAACAACTATCTCTGTACCTTTCATACAATATAAAATTATATATATATGAAGATAAGGTCCAATTGGTGCAGCCTGTGTAATGAATCAGGTCTGGAATGTGATGAGCAGTGGTCGTGCAGGAGGCTGGCATAGAGAAGGAGATTGCAGGCACAAGATCATACTCAAATCAGGTATTAATGTTCTCAAGCATTTACTACAAATATGAATAAGTCTTGCCTTACTTGTCTTTTGACCATTCTTGGCAAACTTGCCGAGATTTCCAGGACTCTGGAAACCCACTTGTTCTTCCTCAGCTGCTGGAAGCCCCTGCAATTAAGGAATTGTAAGACTGGGCATTAAACATTGGGGAATATTGGACAACAGTAGACACATTTGTCATGTTCTGTCTTCCCTTTGATATAAAGTGACTTTGTGGCAGCAGTTTTTCCTTTGGAATAAAATACAGGGATGATATGATTAATTTTCTGAAGGATCAGTAAAATTTCTCAGAAAGAAGACTAACATTACCCCATGTTCTCCCCAAAGGTGGCTATAATGGCCATGGGTTAAATATTGCTTCTAATAAATCAAACTTTTTGTTCAGTTTCACTCAGGATTGCTTATACTTATACCTCCATCTCTTGAGACATGAGCAGATGCCACTTTCTGTAATTTTTTATCTCTTGTACAGAAAATCTAAATTATAAAGCCTTATCACTTCTTTTTTCTTTCAGTCTAATCAAGATTTTATGCTTCCTGCTTTTCATGTTAGAGCTTTGACTGCCACACTGAAAACCACATGCATTATTCCAGAGCAAAAAATTCAATTTTCTCTTGTCTGGTACTGCTTCAATGACTCCTCTTAATTCTGATGGAAATAGGCTATTCTGAAGGAAAAAAAAAAAAAAAAAGGACAAGAAAAATAATCTTCTGAAGTGTTGCAAGAGCACATACATTCCTTTCTCGCTTGATGTGACAAGTGAATAGAGAAACTTATACCCACAGGCACTCCACTTTATTTCAACTTGTTAGCATAGAGAGTGATTTAGTGCATTACACTGGTAATAAAACCATATTTGTTGCAGATCCTATTAATAAGCAATAACTATTGCAGTTTTAGCTACCCTTCCTTATTTGCCTTTAGGAAGAATATTTAAATCTCAAAAGAGTATTAAAAAAATCCAGTGGAAAAGTTTCAGATAACAATGTTTTTGTTGAAAGAGGGAATATTGCAATTTCAATTAAAACATTTGAATAATATGAGGAAGAACTTAAAGAGCATTTAAAAAATGCCTATTTGTATTTTTAATGTAAAATTTGGAGAAAATATAAAAAGTCATATTCTAAATTTATATGGATGGCAAAAATATTTACCTCAGAAGTAAAAATTTTAACATTTTCAGAACTAGATATTTATCTTGGGATTGAAAATTGATTTTTAAAAAGGTTCTGTAAAATTTGCTTTGGTTGTCATGTTTTTTACTTCTTGAATTTTCCATAGAATTTTTTAAGCAGTTGTAGTTAACCATTGTTAACTAAACTAACTACATCTAAATGTAACCATTTAGATCATCAAGACCAATTCAGATCTCTGTCAAAATAAAGGTTATCTAAATTAACTTTTTATTGTCTTTTAAGCAATTCAGTGGAGTTTTCATGCACAATACTTATGCATGGTACTTCTTAAAAATGGGAAGAAAATACTTGATTAATATAAAACTTCTAGAAATTCTTCTTACAGTAGGACTTTGAAAGTGAAATTATTTTCCTTTGTCAGGGCCTTACATGATGCTACTAATCTCCTGCCTTGAAAGACTAAATGCATTATTCATCTGTTTTTCTTTTTTTAATTAGCATGTAAAACATCTCCCCCCCCCCGCCCCCACCTTGGCAAATGTAATATAATTGTTGTTTATTTTATAAAGGACTGCGATCGAACACTAAGAATTGTGGTTGATTTCTGGAAGCATACGTTTCTTGGGATAATTATAGGGTGATCAAACCTTTCCATAACTTGGCAGTTCCACAATAAAATAAAGCCGCAAGGAATATGCCATTGCAGCTTCATTGCTGAGTGGCTTACATAAGCTCTGCTGTTATTTCTTAGCCAGTATGAATCTTGAAGATTAGCAACTCCTAAGACAAGGACTGAAATATGCTTGCTGTGTTAATCAAGTCTCAAAATCACAGTATGGAAGAAAGCTTTCTTTGAAGTGCTGATTAATCTCTTCATATATGTCTTTGCCTGCAAGGAGAGGAATAGCACTTAGGTATAGAGACAAATTCAAAATATTTAGTCTGTAACAAAAACAAGCTAAACCAATGATGTCATTGTATACTGCCAGTATCACATTCAGTCTGGCTTTTGCAACACAGTAAGGGCAAGATCCTTCTTTCACTCCTCTGGCCAAAAAATAATTTTTTAACCCAGTGATAAAAGTTATGTCACTGCCCTATACAATTATTTTCATATGGACATTGCGTGTTAGTAAGCAATAGTGCTGTGTCCTAGCCATTTTACAATTTGATTTTCCTACCTTTAGACTGCTTTTATCAGGCTTACAGCATTATACCTGTTTGTGTCATAACTTTTGTAGGTTTATTGAAATATTAGCAGTGTTTTCATGTAACTTCATTCTTAATTTATATTAATTTGAATCTAATGTAACAGTAACATTAACTAAAATATTATTTGATTTTATACTCCTGCCCTTCTGGTCATCTAGCTTCACTTTCTTTCAAGTAATAAGAAAGGCTAAATGAATTAAAGTACAAGGTTAATTAAAGCATCAAGCTAATGTTTCATCCATCCTATTCATAAAGCCCATTTCACAGTCTTATGAGCCTGACTTCTGCCATTCTAGAACGACAGTCTTTTGAATTTAGTAGATGGTACAATATGTGGGAAATAATGTAAAACATCATAAGGTAGGCGTATAATCAAGCTGACAAGAAAAAGAAAGATTTCAAAGAATTCCTTCATTTATACATAAAGTAAATCATACTTCCTCGATTTATCTTCTGTTTGAATTTTTATTTAGCTATGTTTGGGAAAATGCCTCATGTCCCAGAACACCTTTTGTTTAGGCACAAGGGGCAGTTATTCAACCTTCTGTTCTTTCTCATTATTTTTTATGTTTGCCCAATACAGTCTTACTGCTTCCAGAGCTCCTTCTATTTCCAAAGGTTATGCAAACACAAGGTGCCCTGTCTGCTACACAGCTTAACATCTCCACTGGCACACGCAGAAAAAGCAGAACTAGAAGCAGTGTTTGCTGCAGCTAAACTAAATGTATTTGTATGTTCTGTAAGAAGTGAGGCCACCTGGCCTCTAACACCTCATTGTCCATACAACCCTACTCTCTTAGCTGCTCAAGTACACCATCCACACACAGGTTATTGGGAATGGCCTCTGATCCATTCCATCTCCATGGCTGTTTGAAAGATGACTGGCTGCCTTCATGCAAAGCTACTCCAGCAACTAGTCTAATAACAAATTTATTAATAAAGACAAACCCAGAGTTGTAAACTGATTTGATCCTAGAAAAGTAATTGAAAAGTAGGATTAGAAATTGTATTCTTGGTGCTGCAGTATTCTTCCAGAAAGTAATGTCTTTTACATTCACAATTAATAGAAAACCTGATTGATTAGCAGTTTGGGAACATGTCTCTTAAGATTCTTCTCATATTGTGAAAGTACTGTTCTTCAGCACTTTTCCTCACTTTTCAAGTCCTCTTTATCTGGAGTTTGTTATGTAATTTGAATACAGCTAACTATTTCAAACACCCCCTTCTACCTACACACCAATTATTGTGATTAATAAGAATAGTTTGAGTATCTCGTGCTGTATAATTCTTCATAAAACTTACACAGAACTACTTTGATTTTAGTTCTGTTTGCATTTTCTGGGGAAAAGAGTACCATGATCAGCTATCATTTCCATTTAATTTACAACTTCATCATATGGAGCAGAAGAAAACAATGTATTTCATCTCAGATTATAAATATGTTACAAATCTTCAATCTAAATGATCTCTTGGCCCAGATGAGCACTAGCACTTCATCAATGCCTGTATGTTTTCTTTCATTGTCTTCTCCTGTTACCTATGCATGGATCATTTTTGCAGCTTTTAACCACAGAAGTTTGGAGAAAAATGTGGTTTAAGCAGGCTTTGAGTTATTAAGAGCACAGTTGTGTCATAAAGGGACCCAAAAGCATTGGTTACAGAGCATGTCTCTGAAGCTTCTAAAGACTTATACCTCTGTAAATTATTTCCTACAGTGAGGGAGTTGCATATTTATGATTCCATGTATCAATACAGGTTGGGGAATAAAGGATTGAGAGCAGCCATGCTAGAAGGACTTAGGGCTGGGCATGACCTGGCCATGTGTGTTCACAGCCAGAGAGAAAAGAGTGTCCTGGGCTGCATCCAAAGCAGCCTGGCCAACAGGGTGAGGGAGGGGATTCTGCACCATTGTTCTGCTGTTGTTTGAACCCACCTGGAGTTCTCTGTCCAGCTCAGGGATCCTAAGCACTGGAAAGACAGACTTGTCAGAGACAGTCCAGGGGAGCATTATGAAGATGGTCACAGGACTGGAGCACCTCTCTTATGAGAAAAAACTGAGAGAGTTGGGGCTGTTCAGCCTGGAGATGAAAAGGCTCTGGGATGATCTTATGGACTTTCAGTAGATAAAGGGAGCCTAGAAGAGTGATAGAGAGAGTATTTTTGCAGGGACATGTAGTGACAGGACAAAGGGGAATGGTTTTAAAGAGTACATTTAAATTGGATTTTAGGAAGAAATTCTTTACTGTGAGGGTGGTGAGACGCTAGACCAGGTTGTCCAGAGAAGCTGTTCACAGCTGTGAATGCCCCATTGAACCATGGCAGTGTTCAATGTCAGGTTGCATGGGACTCTGAGCAACCTGGTCTAGTGGAAAGTGTCCCTGCCTGTGGTGTGAGGGGGTTGGAACTAGAGGGTCTTTAAAATCCCTTCCAACCCAAATCATTTTATCATTCTATAAGATGCTCTTTGAACTGTGTTTCCTGGGAAAGAGCTGCCTACACAATAATGAGAAGGAAAAGCAATTAGGACAGAAGTGTTGGAGCTGCTGCAGGATCTGCCTCTGAGCACACCTCCAGCTAGGAAGATTGGGTTGCTTTAAGTGGTATTCAAAAACTGTGTTTATTGGGGACAAAAGAAAGTAGTCACCAACAGAGATGCTTCCTACAATTGCCTTGAAATAGTCACCTAACAATATGAATGGTGCATGGCATTTTTGTCAATGTGAACAGCTGCTCCCCTCAGCTTATTTTGCTTTTACTGAATCATCTGTAACAAACACTCTTCTCAGGAGAGCCCACAGGTAGCTCAGCAGTTTTCATTTACAAAAAGTAATCCATGTCTCTTGTCACATTCAACTTTGCTAGAATGTGGCAGGAGTTTGCAAAAGTCACCCAGACTTCAAGGGAAAACAACTTCTACTGAACACTCCTAGGCTGGAAACATAAAATATTTATACTCTTGAAACAGGCAATTTGATCATTCAGTCGCTTTGTATATACCTCATTGTGTAAGCATTCCTCTGAAGGTTCCTTTCTCTGTTAAATATAGTTATACGGTACATAATTGCCAAGAGTAAAAAGGGTTGCATTTGCTATTTTTGGTAGCATGGATGATGAGCACAGCATTTATGAAGGAAGAATTATTATGGAGTTAAAACTCATATATATCTATGAAAGCTGAGCTTCTTTCTTGGGAGTTTTGGAACAAGTCCAACCTTAGAAAGTTCTCATGGGGTTCCTTGAGCTGTGCAAGTTGGAAAGAGCTTTTAGCTAAGTCGCTGATACTTAAAATAACCAAAGGGCAGTTTTAAATGTTTGTCGCTAAAAGCAATAAATCACTGCTCAGCACAAGCTGTGTTAACTCTGCTGTCAGGACAGGTGTCTGCGGGGCTCCCTGAGGCAGTCAGCAAACGCAAACTAATGTGCAAGCTACAGTAATTTTTTCTGCCAGCTCTCCCATTTTTGAGATGAATAATAGAAAGTCTTCATGCTACTGCTGTTACAAACTGACCTGCCCAAGCCTGTGTGATTGAGTTCATCCACTTTGGCCTCTACATGGAAACCTGTGAGGCATCTGCACATGAGAAAATGTTCTGCTGATAGTGGTGTGAAGCTGTGTGCTCACACGCAACCTCTCTGGGGCTCTTACTTGTGATGGCCAGAAGATTTTCTACACATTCTTTTACAAAGAGAGTAATACTAGATCTGGCTTCCAGAGATCAATTTTTCATGGCTAAAAGTAAAAAAAAAAAAAAAAAATTTGTTTATCACCATGTAAAGAAGTTGCTCATGTAATTAGTAAATTTTGGCCTGAATAAACGATATTGAAAGTGTTTATGTTAACACATATTGTTTATGTGTTAACATAAACACTGTCCCAGTAATTATATTGGAATGGAATGCTTATGCTCCTAAGTGTTCTCATCTCAGTTAATGCAGCTTTGGGAAAAAAAATTGTCCAGATTGCTTCTAGGATTTCAATACACATTTCCAAATAGTAGTTTCCTATGAAGTGCAAATTTTTTCTACTAGATGTAAAAATTGAAGCCATCCTTACATATTTGCACATACATTCCTCGTTAGTAGTCACTGTTAACTGATCTGATAGTTGTGTGCCAAGTCTTTATGAGTTATTTCTGTACTTTGACCTTGCTGTATTCATCCATGCATCTTCATAGATACAATAAAAATATATAGAAATACTTCTGGTTTAAGTATTTCTACTTAATATACAGCTGAATTTTAATGGTTTGTAAATAAACCCTGAATTTTTTTGTTTTGTTTTTCTTTTTTTTTTTTTTTTGTCTAAAAATCTCACCTATATCTGGTCACCCATATTTCTGTTATAAACTTGAAATGCTTTTCCAGCCTCCTGCAACTTATACCTCTGCAAAGCACATGTCATAACCTGCTCTGTAAGGATCTCATTCAGTGTTTTGCACTCAATTTCTTCAAATCTTATACTCCTAAATCTGGTAAAAGATAGTAGTGAACCAGCTTCACAGTCTCAGAATCGACCTGGTGGCTTGAAATGTCAGTGTGAAAATACCTTTCTTTTAACAATCTTCCTCAGTAGTACTTCTTTCTTCTCTTCCTGGCATAGTGTATTCTATCCCTGAATTGCTCAGATTCAGCCTATCATAGCATTCAAGTGTCCAAACATGAAAACTACCCATCATTCACTATCTGGTGATCCATCAGGATTTTACATTGCTGTTTTTCATTATAAGAGTGATTTTTTTTTTTTGTGATATTTAAGTGCTTGCCAAATGAATTAAGTCGTTTTCTTCTCCATTCCCTATAATTAGACTTGCACTTACTAAAGAATCTCAGTTTTACAGTCTAATAGGACTAAGAATAATTTCAATAACTTAAAAATGTATTTGGACTTTTTTAATAAAAAAGACAACTCCCAAAGACTTCAGAAATCTGTAGCGTTAATAATAATGTATTGCAAACAAATAACATACCATATGTCACGTTACACAAGACTCCTGGAACTGATTAAACCCATGACATGAAGTGTTGAGATAAGTGCAGACATAGTATTTGTGTTTTTACAGGCAAATGGTGAAGAAGTTTATTTTTCAAAGAGACTTGCTCAAATAGGGGAAAGGATAAAGAGGAATGGTTTATAGCAACTTAATTTTATCACCTGTTTTGCTGATTTTTGGATGAGGGACATCTGTTGATCAGTAGATGATAGGTAAAACCATCCCAGTAAGAGCAAGAAATGCTGGAATTATATGGAAGGAAAATTAAATGGGAGCTGAATAACTTTAGAGATATGACTGGTTGGTTCATGAGCAATTTAGATTTTTTTCTGCCTTGGAAAAAATGATCAATTGCTGCCTCAGGTCCCCTTTAAATTTAAAGAACTTATGAAACTATAAGATGTCCCAATATGAAAAATAATTACCTGATTGTTTTCATGATCTATAACTATATTTTGGTAAAAATAAATGGATGAAATCATGCATTTCATGTCTGTAATTATCTGTTTCTTGTAACCTCAAGGAATTATTTGAAAGTATTTTGGTATGCCGTAAAAACAGAATGCAGAGGAGTTTTTAATATGTATTCCAATAATATTTGAAGGAGGGCCACCATAAAGAAATAGGATTTCAGTTTCTTAATGTTTTTTATGTGTCATTAAATAGTTATCATTTCAGGTGGTTTTTTTTAAATATACAAATAACCCAAATGAAAAACTACAAAAAATTTCCTGAATCAAAGATACCTTTGTTTGAGGCCTTTCTGTGTTCTGTGCATGCGTGTGTGTTCATATTTTGTATAAAACCAGGCTCTTGCTTTTATACTTCCCCAGCTCAATCACAGTGGGCAAAAGACCTTGTGTGCTTATTTTATCTTCTGCTTGACAGACTGCTTGATGCATCTGATCAAATGCAGCATTTCATTTCCAGTCTCACAGATGACAGAATAAATTCCAGAATGTATTTCTGCAGATGTCAGAAAGGTCAAGGAGGACAAATAGATACGGCTTTGCTCATGTTTCAGTTTCCTGAAAAATCAGGAATAATTATGTAGAAAATCAAGCTACTTTTTAAAATCTTATCTTTGCAGTATTTGATTTTTATTAATAACTTATTAAACAGATATTATGTTTAAATTTATTCAAATTTTTCCTATTTATTAGCAATTTGTTAAAGAATTCTGCTACTCGGTCTCTGTTAATGGATTTCTAGGAACTATGGAAATCCTTCATAGGTTGATTAAGTAGTTAAAAGCCTTTAGGTTTCCACCTACAAGCACATTTCAGGATTTTACAAGAATGAGAAATGTTTTATTTTTATTTAAGTTGCTCAGCTATGGTATAAAGGCCTAACTAATTTAGCAGATATACACAGAGTAGTCAACTTTTCCAGTTTTCTGACCTACTATATTTATAAAAAATATGTTTTCTCTAAAGTCTCCGTGTCAATATTGTACATGTGATTTCACAATATTGAAATTATTCCCAAAGTTCTGATGCTGAACACTACGTTAATACTCCACTTATGTTTATTTAATTTTGCTTTTTTCACTTAGTTGGACTGCCATGGGAAAAGCAGAAATATTTAGCTTTTGTCTATATTTTTTCTTGAAGTCACACTGCTAAAAATACTAGGGACTAGAATGGCAATGTTGGTGTTAACACCTTAAAATCTTCACTTTCATGATCTTGTCAAAATTACTCTAGGAAATCAATGTGGGGATTTTCCATCCTGTTTGCAGAAACTTTGGATTTCTAAACATTTCCAAATGTATGTTTGGTCAGAGTTACAGCTGCATTATTGTAGAGGAAAAATGGCTGAATCCTGATTTTTCTTTCATTGAGTCTTCTTGGTGGGCAGGGCCTTCATTTTAGTTCTTGGACATCAGAAATAAAAGGAATTTTTGTTTTGTAATACATACTTTGTGGAAAAATGTTGTAATTTTCAAACAGTAAATATTTTTGTCTGATCAGTAAAAGCTTATTATTCTTGTAAATTGGTAATGTGGGAAAGACTAGAGCAGGAACACAGAAGACAATAGCTGGATTGAAAGAACGAAAAAGTAATTGAAAATTAATTAAATTTAAATACCTGAGATCATGTTTGGGAACCTTAACAAACCTGGTAACTTGAAGTTGTGATTTAGAAAAATAAATAAGAAGCCTTGTCTAAGTAATAGTCATTGATCTTTCACTGCTACCTGGTATAAAATTTATCTTAAATTCATTGGGGTTTTTTAAGTGGCAAGAATAATATTCATGTTTTGTCTAGTTCTGAGCAACAATAGTTCTTCACTGAAGCATTTTCTTGGTTTTAAGTTGTAGCGCATACTCACTTAATTTTGCATTCTGATGAGCTGACCAGACAGAGTCAGCATTTTAGATTTTACAAGCCAGGCACAAAAGGTGCATTGACAAGGTTATTGTCTTTTGAGTGAGAGAACCTGACTGCTCTTTCACTCAGAACTGGAACTTGAAACCAGATAGAAATGCTCTGCTGCTACCTGGGGATGAGTCATAGAAATTGGACAACTTCCGTTTCTGTGAGGTGTAGGGGGAACAGTGATAAAACATGCAAACTTGGTTCATTTGAAATACATTAATACTACCTAGATAGAAGTAACTTAATTGGCTTTTCAGCCTTTCTTAGAATTCTTTGGAAAAAAAAAATGGAAGAAATCCTCCTGTTCAGTGTTTGCTTTTCATTTTTTTGGGTTTGTGGTGTTTTGTTCATTTGGTGTCAAAGCAAGGGCATGGTCTTCTAAATTTCTGTGACAGCAGAAGTGTTTCCTAAGCAGAGAAAGCTATTGTTCTGCAGCAGAAAATAGGAGTTTATTTAAAAAGTAAAAATCACATAGATCTACAGTTTGTCTCAAAAAAAAAAAAAAAATACGGCCCACACTTGCAAGCACTTTTTTTTCTTAAGGGTACGTTCTGTTATCTTGTCAATGTAAGCATCACTTTTGGTTTTCTTCTTATGGGGAAAACAAACAATGGTCCCCTTTAGCTTGCGCTATAACTTCAAATCTTCTCACAGCTAAGGAGTGTGAATTGGTGTAAATTCTCAGTGTTTAAGGAGTTCTGCTGATGTAGGCCTCTGGCCAAGTTCATGTCTCATCTTGGCTCCCTAAGCCTGCTCAGCTGCAGCCTTCAAGCAGTGGAATCCTTTTATAAATGTTTTCTTTGAAAATGCTGCTGGACTGAGAAGGTGCAATATCCAGATTCCTGAGTGTGTGCATGTACCACACACAAACTGATCACCGAAGAAATTTCCTTCTCTAAGTTCAGAATTTGTGAGCATGAATTCCCAAGAACTTTCTAATTTCTTCTCTGCCATATGTCAATCCCCTTAATTTTATGGGAGCATGTTCAGAAGTTGGTTTGAGGGGTTTTTGTTGTTGTTTATGGTGGGGTTTTTTGTTTGTTTTTTTTTTTTTTTTTTTTTTTTTTTTTTTTTTCTGCAAATACTTATAGAGGAGACAGTCTTCATTTTTTCCCCACAGTCTTAGTAGGGAAAAATCAGGTGTACTAAGGTAGGATGTTTCTGTTCAGCTGCTCAGTCAGAAGTCTTCTGACTGTATGTTATTTGTGAGGATCCATCAGGAACCAGACTGACTTCCAGTAAGTTATTTGAACTTGAGAATGGTGTCTCTTAATTTTGTGAAGTTTTGAATTTTCAGAGGGAAGTACTGAATAATGTAAGGGAGAAGTTTTCAGGTAAACTTTAGAATTACTGAAATATTAATTTGGTGTTTGAAGTTAGGCTCTTCTAGGAGACAAAAATAAAAAACAATTTCAGAGAAAGATTTTTAACATTCAAATGTAATGCAAAGGCCTTTCTTGTATAACATCAGATACCCAGGGTCTGCCTGGGCTTTGCTTCCACTCAGTCTGCCAGAATGAGCTATAGTAGAGCTTTGCCAATCTGTGGGATGAGGCTGAATGAAGGCTCTGTGTGTCAGGCAGACACTGCCTTAGCGACCAGCCTCAGCACACTTCACACCAACACAGTGCCTTTTAAAAGTGTTCAAGGGAAGCAGGGCTTCCCAACAACATGTTACAATACCTTGATGTGTCCTGGTCTATTCAGGCCTCTAGAGATTACTTCTCCTCTGAATGTCTTCCTTTGTTATTTCATTTAAGATCAAGGACAGTACATTTCTTAACACAATTACTGTGTGAAAGCTTTTCGTTTAAAGGGAAAAGACACTTGTGAGCTCTTCTCAGCAGGGTCAGTGTCATCTTTGGTCTCTCTAAAGCACTTAACCCAGAAGAGCTCAAGGGATGCACTGCCTGATCTTGAAATAGGAGTTGTCAGCCCTCACCCTGATTGCAACTTTTTTTGGCTCTGCTGAAGTGGAAAAACGTGGCTTCCTAATTCTAGATCTGCGTACTCAAAGGATAAGTAATGTTGAACTGTCAGTCAATTATGTGTCCACATACTGTCCATCTCTTCTGATGGTGAGTGTTTAGAGAAAAGTATTGCATGTTAACACATGGCTAACATGGTTCCCCATTATTGATTTTGTCAAAAACAAATTACAACAATATGATCATTTCTGTTCATGCTCACCACAGCGAGGCCTGGTCCTCCAACACCTCCCAAGATGTTTGAACAACTTTCTGTGCAGTCCTGACACTTTCCCCCAGAGAAAAGTAACTGTGTTAGAACTCTGATTTCCATATGAATCCAGTAACTGCTGTTTTTCTTAACTCTGTGTTGCTGGGTATATGTAACCATGCACGAATCCTTGCTTTT